>NC_068981.1:162775028-162780810 GCF_001194135.2 Octopus bimaculoides
GAGGTTTTTCAACATAAAACCATTGGTTGTCTTGTTAAGCCACAAATAAAAAGAAAAGCATGTGGTGGTGAAAAATTCCTGGCTTAAGGACATCACAAAAGGCTTGGTTACAGACCCAACCTTCCAAGTTCTTTTACAGGGCTTAGAAAAACTGGAGGGTTACTGCAATATGTGTGTGAATCTGAGAGGGAAATATGTTGAATAAAATCATAATCAACTGCTCCTCTTGTGTTTTCTTTTACTCCAAGCCAGGAATTTATTTTATTCCCCCCCCCCCTTGTGTGTGTGTGTATATATCTGTATGTGTGTGTGTACATACATACAGACAGAGAGATGGGTATAGTTATTTATTGAAACTGAAGCTGAGAGTTGGTTTTGTGACTCAGGTTTCACACCTCTGTAGCATGAAAAGCTTCAATTTCATTTAAAAAAAAAAAAACATCTATTTATTTATTTATACATAAAATTTTTATGTAGAACATTCATTGCTGGATCTACCTTAGGATTATAGGTTTTCTCATTTTATTCCTACTTTATAGGTAGATCAGGTAATTAATGATAGAAACGGAATCTAGCTGTAAAAGTAAACTTGTTTCAACAATATGAAAATGTCTAAATTGTCAGTAATCAACACATTCATGCTAGTACAGAAAATGAATATAAAATAGTAAACACATAAAACCCCCAGAAAGTAATTTGCAAAGTAATGTCTTTGATAATGCTATTAAATATTGTCTCCTTGTCATAGTTAATGGAAATAACCTTATTAGGTTCGTTGAAGAGTAAATATTGGGGAATTATGTAATATGAGATTTAAGTGTGAAAGAGTGGTATGTGTTTAGGAAAGTAATATTGTATGGTGTTATAATTATTTGTTTGATGTTATCTTATTGTCACTCACTAATGAAACTTTTGCAATACTGCAAGCTGTGGATGCAAATTTCTATAAACATTTGTGTATGTGTGTGTGTGTGTACACTTACAGACATTGTTTTCTGTCAATAAATACTGTAGATAAATGCAATCTCTATTACAGATTTTCAGTACAATTATCATTATTATTATTATTATTATTATTATTATTATTTGTGTGCTACACAGTCATGGCTTTGTGGTTAAGAAGTTTGCATTGTAGTCACATGGTTTCTGGTTCAGTCCCACAGCCTGGTAATTTGGGCAAGTGTCTTCTACTGATAACTTCAAGCCAACAAATGCTTTGTGAGTGAATTTGGTAGTTGGAATTTATGTGAAAGCATGTTGTGTGTGTGTGTGTACATGTGCACACATGTTAGTGTTCATATGTCACCACCAAACACCAGTGTTGGTTTGTTTACATCACTGTAGCTTATTGGTTTGGTAAAAAGAAAAACAGAATAAGTGCCAGACTTCAAATAAGTGCTGGAGTCAATTTGGACTAAATCCTTCGGGTTTGTTTAACCAACGCATTAAGCAAACAATCGATTAGTTAGTTGGTTAGATGTTTAACTGATTGACTAAAAATAAAGAAGTTGTATTGAACCAGTGTGTGTGTGTTTATTGGTATAATGACCCTCCCATGAGAGAACAACATATGTACCTTTTTTTATTGGTTTTAGTCACTGGATTTCAAGGGTGTACTCAATTGTATTGACCATCATAGCACTTCAGTCTAGTATTTATTTTATCAATCTTTATATACAACAAAACTAGTTTTATATCTGCAGAAACATCCTCATATATACAAATACACATATGACCTTCTGTCAAATTCCACTCAAATTCTAGTCAACCCAATATTCTTAACAGTTTCCTTAAGCTGGATTAATGCACAACTCTCTGAGTAGTTGGCGTTAGGAAGGGCATCCAGCTGTAGAAACTCTGCCAAATTAGACTGGAGCCTGGTGTTGTCATCCGGTTTCACCAGTCCTCAGTCAAATCGTCCAACCCATGCTAGCATGGAAAGCGGACGTTAAACGATGATGATGATGATACAAGTATGAAACACATGTATATCAACCCTTTAGCATTTGTCAAATGTGATGCTTATTTATTCACATTCTTATGAATTAATCATGTATTATCTCGCAGCTTCAAGATTTCAATGGTGTGATTGCTTATTTTTAGAGTGACATTGTAGGGTAGGTGGGAGAGACTGGATCTAACTCTTTTGAACATAAAACAGCTTGAATAATTTGGCCCGATATGGCTGGTTTAAATACTTAAAGGGTTAAACATGTTTACTCTTAATAAAAAGTTTATCTTACATATACCCAACCTTTTATCTCTTTTACATAATGTATTTATGATATTGATGGCATGTGTGTGTGTGTGTGTTTTTTATTACTGTTTTTCATTTATTCCTGATGTTTTCCCCAGCACTTGCTATTGGCCCCAAGTGAAGTTGCTGGATGGGGAATATTCTTGAAAGTGTCAGCCGAGAAAAATGAATTTATATCTGAATATTGTGGTGAGGTAAGTGAACTGTATTGTCCTTGTCCTGTTCTTTAATTTTTCAGTTGTTTTATTTCCTCCTTTAGTGAAATGGCGCTTGTGGTTAACAAAGTTTAGCAATTATATGACACCATTGACTGGTATTTTGACATTCTAGTTTTCTGTACGGCTTTTATTTGAGATGCTTGAATCAGTGTTCTGCATCAAGAGGTGCCAATGTCTAATTGTAGAGGGAACATGTGGAAGGGGTAGACCCAGGAAGACATGGGACAAAGTGGTGAGAAAAGATCTACAGACGTTGGGACTCATAGAGGGGATGACAAGGAACCAAAACTCCGGGCAGTTTGCTGTGCTTGAAAAGCCATGTCAAGCTAAGTAAAAACGTGATTGTTCTTGCCTACAGGCTCATTCCCTACAACCCTCTCCAGCTGAGCATCCCTAATCTTGTGGGGGCCACGTAAAAAGCACCCAGTGCACCCTGTAAAGTGGTTGGCATTAGGAAGGGCATCCAGCCATAGAAACTATGCCAAAACAGACAGGGAGCCTGAACAGCCCTTCTGCTGCTGCTGGCAGTTGTTGTTTCAACTGAAGCTATCACTTTCACCACTGCTACTTCTTGCATAATCATCACCATCATCATCATGGTTATATCCTAGGTAGTCAGTGGTTCATACTTCACAGCTATTTCCCATCAAGAGATTTTCTTTTGGAACTGCTCTTTCTAGAAACTTGAGCAACCATGTAGACATTGTCATAATTTCTTAACCTTTCATGCTTCTACAAAAGCAGCCATGGGCCAAATGGTCACATTAAACTGGATGAGTAATTCAGTATACCACCCTAAGTCTATATATATATATACATGTGTGTATGTGTCTGTGTATGTATACATACACACATAGTTTCATTGTAAGATAAGAATTAGTGATAGGGAGAAGTGCTGATAGTGGAAGAGACAACATATACTCAGAGGAATGAAACTTTAATTTTTGTCGCTAATTAATGTCCAGTTTTGAAAAACAACTGTTAGAGATACTGGGTTCTACATAAGAGCAGATGCCATGTTTCCTAAAGGAAATAAAATAGAGAATTTAGCCTAAACAGATGAGATTAGTTAGAGGTAAAGGTTGAGAGATTTGTGTCTTGAGGTTAATATGTATTGTTTGTGTGTTAATAAGAGGTTGTGGATAAAATACTTATGTACAGCAGAAGGAACTGCTCAGCAAGTGGATTCTGTTATCATCATGATCACTGTTTTTACAACTTTTTCCAAAGTGACATGGGTTACATGGGACTTACTGAGGCAGTGTTCTATGGCTAGATGCTCATACCTCATAATGACCCTTCTTATCAAGTAAAGTATTCATATCTCATGCCTTTTATGCATCAGCTATGGAATTGCTGGACTAATTTTTGTTTACGTGGGGGGTGAAGTTAGGGTTAGGGTTGAACACTCTCATCCCTGTGCAAGGAGTGTCAGTACAGACACAGATAAACCCACACACATGCACATATGGGCTTCCGTGCAGTTTTCATCTACCAAATTTCACTTAGAAGACATTCATCAACTTATAGTAAAAGTTAGGTGATGTGTGTGTGTATAATATTATTTTTATTTATGTAGTGATTTCCTGTAATTTACTAAACATTGTATATTAACACTTTAAATAGTTTCATCTCACAGTGTGTATTGTTCCCTTTCAATCAATACCCATTTCTCTATTAGTACTTCGTATGTAATATGATATCTCCGTATATTGTTTTCATCTCTATCCCATGTCATGGTATATTTTTCTCTTTCTAGCCACACATTTTTCAACTGTGACTACATCTCATATCCCAATATATATATATATTTGTTTTTATTTTTCTCTCATTTCCATGTGTATAGATAATTTCTCAAGACGAAGCTGATAGGCGAGGTAAAGTGTACGACAAGTACATGTGTAGCTTTCTTTTTAACCTGAATAACGGTAAGTACATTATTTTATTTTTAAAATCCACTTTGTGTGTGTGTGTGTAGATATATATATTTAGTTAGATATATATTTATATATATATATATATATATATATTTAAATATACATAGATATATATATATATACTTAAGTATATTTATATATATATTATATATTTTTATACATATATATTTAGATATATATAAAATATTGATTTCTCAGACTGAAAACCATGAATTTGCGTGAGAAGATTGATCCAAATTGATTAAATCAATCCCAGTTCAATCTTTCTCTATATTTTATTGATGACCTGGTAAAAATAAAAGGTTAAGTTGACTGCTGGTTTTAAACTCAGTATGTAAAAGGTTGAAATTAAGTAAAATTGTGATGCAATTTTGATAAGTGCTCTGGAGTTTTTTTTGTGTGTGTGTGTGTGTGTGTGTTATTAATCTGGAGGAAAGGACTGTTCCTATGCCCATGACCTTTGTTGGCTCAAGACCAATGAGATTAATGTGAAGATAATATTTCTTTGGAAATAGTTGAAAGTCAATGATAGCAGGAAAAAAAATATGTGCAAGAAAGAAATTCCAAATCTCAGCCATTTCAGGCCCAAATATTCTAAGTATTTTATGTTGAAACCAGCCTGATGTGGTTTCTCACACCTGCCAAGATAATGCATGATTAAGTCAAAATTGTGTTAAATTAAACATTGCTGAGTTTACTTAGCTGTAAGAAATACCTACCTGATATTTTTGGAATATGACTTTATATAATAGACCAATGTCATATCTAAGGAAAGGCTTCACTTATTTACTTCATGAGAAGTGCTTAGAATCCTTGTCCCTTAAGATATATTAAATCCTTTCTTCTTTTACAAATTTACTAAAACATGCAAGTATCAGATTCAAAATGTATTTATTTGACTTAGCCTGATTTTCTTTTAATACATCTATCTCTATATATATCATCATCATTTAATGTCTGTTTCCATGGTGGAATATGATATATATATTCATACATGTGGAGGCGCAATGGCCCAGTGGTTAGAGCAGCGGACTCGCGGTTTTGATTTCCAGACCGGGCGTTGTGAGTGTTTATTGAGCCAAAACACCTAAAGCTCCACAAGGCTCCGGCAGGGGATGGTGGTGAACCCTGCTGTACTCTTTCACCACAACTTTCTCTCACTCTTTCTTCCTGTTTCTGTTGTGCCTGTAATTCAAAGGGTCAGCCTTGTCACACTGTGTCACGCTGAATATCCCCAAGAACTACATAAAGGGTACACGTGTCTGTGGAGTGCTCAGCCACTTGCACGTTAATTTCATTGCAGGCTGTTCCATTGATCAGATCAACAAGAACCTTGACGTCGTAAGCAACAGAGTGCCAACAATACATAA
>NC_068981.1:162781203-162785796 GCF_001194135.2 Octopus bimaculoides
ATGGTAAATGGCGACCATCGAATAGGTATATTTGCCAAACGTCCAATCCAGGCAGGAGAAGAGTTATTCTTTGACTACAGGTGTGTTATCTGATTTAGGATTTTGTCTTTCTCTACCTTATGAATTTCCTAAAATTTCTTGTTCTTAAACTGATTGCTCAGAGCTTAAGGAAATAATTGTTATATATTTTTGAGAAATATATTGAAAATAAATGTTCAAGTTACCATTGAATAAGATTGGGATCTCTATTATTCTTGTTACAGGTACGGCCCTACTGAACAACTGAAGTTTGTTGGAATCGAGAGGGATAACGAAGTTTCCTGACTGCACGTTCTCAACTAGATTTGACAGTTGTGCGATATCACTGGTTTTCATCATAGCATTCAATGCACTCGTGTGTATGTGTAGGTTGTGTGTTTGTATAAGACGATGTGTATGTATGTATGTTGACATGACATACATTGATAAACTTATCAATGAACTTCAAGCAACATTTAAGGGGCTCCTTGCATTGTGGACCTCCTTTTCTTTTTTTTCTTCCTTCCTTCGGTCCATTCCTAGTCAGCCATTCAGCTAGATCAACGAGGTGGTGTATGAGAGAGAAATGCTCATTGCTTCGGCTGACCATTTTTAACTGCCAACCTAGCCTACTGCCAATCCAGCCCAACAGCTAACAAGGCTGCTCTCTTCAACATCAACCAAGCAATGATCTCAAAAGTAAAGGGAACTCACTCACCACAATGTTCCATGAACGTTGTATTCTTTATCCAACCAGTCCATTATCATATTGACATTAAGTGTCACCACATATGTTCTTATACTGCTTTGCTACCATTCTATATCACAGCTAGGTAGTTCAGAATGCAGTGAGTAAAAGAGAAGAATGGTTCATTATGATATTATTTTTACAACCCTCATCTCAATGTATACAGGCTGTTCGAATCCACCTCAATGTACTTCAGTTAATCTTCACCACATTCATTTCTCAATTGAAAATATCAGAAAAATTCAATAAATTTCTAATATATGCACACACATGTGCTTACACACCTATATACTCTCTTTCTCTCCCTCTCTCTCTCTCTTTCTCCCTCACAGAATTGTGTGGGTATATTATACAGCTACATGCATATTTGTTAGTATAGTACTACTACCATTACTAAACAGTGCAAAGATTGAGTAAAGAGGGTCTTTGTAGAATCTTGGAACCTAAGGCCATCGTTTCATATTCCAATACAGGCAATGCATTGTGTTCTTAGTAAAAACACTTAACTCTCCCCACCCAGTTAAAAACTCGTCATTATTCTTTACATCATTGTTATAATAACCAGCATTGACCAGAGATAGTTTACCATTCTACAGCTCAGATATTCAGTACATGCAATTCGATCAAAAAGATCTCTTAATAACAAAATGCTTTACTCCAGATTATTATTATTATTATTGCTGCTGCTGCTGGCAGGATCGTTAGTGCCTCAGACAAAATGCTTAGTGGCATTTCTTCCAGCTCTTTACATTCTGGTTTCAAATTCTACTGAGGTTGACTTTACCTTTCATCCTTCCAGGTATGATAGGAAAAAAAAGTACCAGTGGAGCATTCAGGTTGATGCAATCACCACGCCCACTTTTCTCAAAATTGCTGGCTTTGTGTCAGAATAAGAAAGTATTATTATTATTATTATCAACTCCCATTGACCACTAGTCTTATTGGTTCTGTATTGAGGGTGTGAGAGGGAAAATATATTGATTTTTATCATTGCCTTAATTAATGTTCTTTGTCCACTGCTGGGTATGTATTTAACACCACCACCACTACCCTCACCATCATCAGCAAATCTAAATCAATTCCAGATCTGATGCTGACATTGCTAGCAAGTAAGATACTCAGTTCTGCCAAAAAATTTTTCCTTTACTATGTAAAGTTTAGCTGTGGAGATTTCTATACTGACTCTTCTCAATCAATGCCTTTCAGTATCTCTGTATTTGTTCGTTAGGTTACTTAATTGCTATACATTTACCCTACCCTCAGTCATCTTGTATGTATTACATACATACATAAATACATACGTTATGTATATATGTGTGCTCTGTATATGTATATGCATAGGTTTAATATCTTAGGGTGGTGGAAGTGAAGAGTTAAACTGAAAACAGGGCATTTTCTTTGAAATGAAATAAATGAAATCAAAACCCAAACCCAAACAACAACCGTTGATGTATTAAACTGTCTTTCCCCTCTGTCTACCTCTCTGGTTGCTAGTGAGTAAAGATTTCCTTTCTAGAAACCCACATTTCTAACTAGAACTTCTCAGTTGACAAGAAACTTAACCTATCATTTGTGATGTTTGTAGCCGGGCCGAAGTCACCTCGATTGACGTACAAATTTCATCAAGACACATAAATCATTTAAGTGAAAGATAACATCACCCCCACCACCACTACCACCACATAGGTTGTTTCTATCTCACAGTTTTTTTTTTTTTTTTTTTTTTTTTTTTTTTTTTTTTTTTTTTTTTAGTTTAACACAATTTCCATCAAAATTTTAGAAAGCTTTTGATTTTTTTATATGCATATTTTTATTACATTTTTTTTAGCAAATTCATCTTTTCATTGATTTTTATATTATTATTAATTTTTTTTTCTTTAAACTGTGGCAACATAAATTTATAAACAACAGCAAAATGTTTACTGAATAAAATTAATTCTGCTCTCTAATATATATATGTGGTCTGCTTGTTCTTTTTATTCATTATTTTGAATGCATCTTAAAATTAATTTGACTCAGTGTGAAAGAATATCAATCTCATCATTTTAAATCACTGACATGGCTGTGTGGTTAATAAGCTTGCTTTACAGCCATGTAGTTTGGGGTAAAGACCCCCTACGTTCATGAATGACCATGTGATTGCACCTAGAAAGTTACCCTCCGAGGGCAAGGTTGCCCATGCATACCAGCCTTCCCTCTCCATTCCACCAATTTTATCCAAGGGAAAGGTAAAGGCCGATACAGCTTGGCACCAGTGATGTTGCAACTCATTTCTACAGCTGAGTGAACTGAAGCAACATGAAATAAGGTGTCTAGCTCAAGAACGCAACACACAGCCCAGTCTGGGAATCAGATTCATTACCTCATGATTGTAAGACTGACGTTCTAACCACTGAGCCGTGCGCCTTCAGCACCAGACCAACTAAAGCCTTGTGAATGAATTTAATAGAAACTCTGTGGAAGCCTGCCATGTGTATGTATTTATGGGTTTGTCTGTGTTTGTCCCTCCCATTACTTGGCAACTGGTGTTGCTTTGTTTACATCCCTGTAAGTTAGTGGTCTGGCAAAAGAGACTGATAGAAAAAAATACTGGGATCGATTTAGTCAGCTAAACCTTTCAAAGCAGTGCTCCAACATGGTTGCAATCCAGGGACTGGAATAAGTAAGAGGTAGATATTAATTATGTCACTAAATACATGGTTGTCTTTTCTAGCGTGCCAAGTGATGATGCAGGGTGTTTCCGTTTTGATTTGAAGGCCTTCCAGCCATGACCATCACAACTTATCTATGAATATAACATCTTTATGTCCTCCATTTTTCAAGATGGCAAAGTATGACCTGAGGGACACTAACTGCTCAGATTCCACCCTTTCTACTCCAGACTGTTTTCTAACACTGGGTCCTCCTAGTTCTTGAAGATGTTGTATCCATAGATAAACGAGTTGTGATGGTCACGGCTGGAATGCCTTCAAATCAAAACGGAAACACCCTGCATCATCACTTGGCATGCTAGAAAAGACAACCATGTCTTTAGTTACAGGAAGGGCATCTGACCATAGAAAAATCTGCCTCAATGAATTCCAAATGACCCATAGAAGCATGAAAAAAGTGGATGTTAAAACGATAATCATGATGTCTTCCTCAAATCACTTTCATTTTAGAACCAGAAGAGCACATTTGATCATATGATTCTATATAGATTATATCTAGAGAAGAACGAAAAGCTTGCAACTGGAATGCCCTTTGATCTATAAACCTGTTCCGGGAACTGTTGCTACAAGGCAACAAGGTGTTTCATTGTGACCTTTTGACCAATTCTCCCTCAACTCATTACATTTTTGTTTTAATAAGGAAGAACGCATTATAAAATGTAGTCCCTGGTACACTGAAATAAAGTAAAGTCTATATCACAAGTCATTGCTCTCTCTCTCTCTCTCAACTGTTTAAGAATGTATGAGACATTTAAATACTGTTCACTGACAGTATCTGGTTATAATCTGGATCAACCAATAAGCTGAAAGAGAATGAATGGGAGAAAGAGAGCCTGCCGTATGTCGACCCAATAGAGGGACCAGCTATCCGAGTTGATAGTACCAGGGTAGATAAAGCAATTAAGAGTATGAAGACCGGGAAAGCCCCCGGCCCATCAGGAATCACTGCAGAGATGCTCAAAATATCTGGCAGTGTTGGCTATAGCCTAGTCACCCGTATTACGAACCAGGTGATACACGAAGGAGTCATACCCAATGACTGGTGTAGCAGCATCATAGTCAACTGCTACAAAGGTAAAGGTGACGCTTTAGATACAAATAATTACAGAGGCATCA
>NC_068981.1:162787478-162790945 GCF_001194135.2 Octopus bimaculoides
CTTGTGCGGGTGGCACATAAAAGACACCATTTCGAGCGTGGCCGTTTTCGTGCGGGTGACACGTAAAAGCACCCACTACACTCTCTGAGTGGTTGGCGTTAGGAAGGGCATCCAGCTGTAGAAACTCTGCCAAATTAGACTGGAGCCTGGTGTTGCCATCCGGTTTCACCAGTCCTCAGTCAAATCGTCCAACCCATGCTAGCATGGAAAGCGGACGTTAAACGATGATGATGATGAGTCATTCCAACTCCAAAATTATAAAAAGATTCCTAGTTTCGGCATAAGGCCAGTCATTTTGAGGAGAGGGTGGCTAGTTGACTACATCGACCTCAGTAAATTAGCGGTATTTCGCCCGTCGCTACGTTCTGAGTTCAAATTCCGCCCAGGTCGATGTAATCGACTATCCCCCTCCTCCAAATTTCAGGCCTTGTGTCTATAGCAGAAAGGATTATTATTATTATTATTAAAACGGCGAGCTGGTAGAATCTCTAGCCCGCCGGGCAAAATGTTTTGCAGCATTTTGCGTTCTGAGGTCAAATTCCGCTGAGGTCAACTTGGCCTTTTATCTTTTCGAGGTCGATAAAATAGGTACCAGTTGAGTACTGGGGTTGATGTGATCGACTTAGTGCCTCTCCCAAAATTTCGGGCCTTGTGCCTATAGTAAAAAGGATTATTATTAAGACGGTGAGCTGGCAGAATTGTTAGCACGCCAGACAAGATGCTTTGCAGCATTTCGTCCGTCTTCATCTTCTGAGTTCAAATTCTGCCGAGGTCGATTTTGCCTTTCATCCTTTCGGAGTCGATAAATTAAGTACCAGTGAAACACGGGTCGATGTGATCAACTAGTCCTCTTCCCTAAAATTTCAGGCCTTGTGCTTATAGTAGAAAGAGTTATTATTATTATTTATGTTGTTGTTGCTTCTACTACTTCTGGGGTTTTAAAAACATATCAGTCCTTCAAACCCCATTGTGCTGTATGACGTAAACGGTTCTCTCTCTCTCGCTCTCTCTCTCTCTCTCTATTTATCTATCTATCTATATCTATCTATCTATCTATCTATCTATATCTACCTATCTATCTTTGAGTGGTAAGACAATGCCACTACTTTGGTACCACCCACCCACCATCTGTTCTTCGGGTGCTTTTAGCGGAGTTAGCATTCTGTCCAGGCCTCCAGCAGGAGATTCTCACTTTTCAGTACACACAGCGACACCTACTCATCCCCGAAACGTAAGAAGAAAAAAAACAGAAGTGACCCCTTTCTTTGAATATTCATGGACGTTGTTCCAACCTGGATCCACTCAACAGCTCTGACTTCACAGGCTTCTCTACTGTTTCCATCAATCAAATTCCAATCACGATATGTTGGTCAAGCCAAAGTTACAGTAAAGGTCACTTTACCACGGTGGAGAGAAAGATATCCAAACATGGAGCCACATAGTTGCAGAAACATCTTAATCACACGGTCATACATGCATTTGTATTTTTAGAATTTGATATTGTCTTTCACATTTTATTTTCTTCATTTCAAAACCAAACATTTCTCATTCTTAGGTGGAAAATATTATATTTTCTTTCTTCAAATAATATAGTTGTTTTGGTTTATATTTTTTACTTTATATATTTTTCTAATTTCTTTATTTCTTTTATGTAGTAATACAATTTTTCTTTAGCTAACAGGAATCATTTTGGCATCATTATATCACCATTATCAATAAACGTCAAAGAAATTGGTTAATATTTGGAGGAATAGAGTGTAGTTGGGAAATGTTAATTGTTAAACGAAGCAGTGACAATTATTTCATGATTAGAATATTGATTGTTGCTGCTACACCAAAACTTGCAACAATGAATTCAGGATAAATTGGAACATTGAGATTACAAAAGCTTTTAAACAGCTAAAAGAAATCTTGAAGAACAAATCTGTGTGTGTGTGCGCGCGCTCAGATAAATTCGAAAATTAAACCCCAAACTTTGTCCAGAGCAGGTAACGCTGAGGTAGGAAGTCGACTGTAAGAACGATCTTCGTCGAGTGGGTACAGAAGGAGAAAAGATAAATAAAAGTAGATATAACGAACGTATTTACATGGGAAGTTGCGTATACAAATGAATGATGTAATCAAGTCTTATCTTTACAGTTGTTTCGAATAATCGATGACTGATGTCATAACCATGTACATTGCGTAATAAGTTCCAATTATGTGTGTGTGTGTAATAATAATAGAGAGAGAAAGAAAGTGGTGTCTTGAAATGTAGAGGTATTAAGTTAGGGAAAATGCAAGTGACTGCTTGTCGGGATAGCGATAGTAAGAGAATGATATTGATGAATTGATGGCATGTTGCACAGGTGAGTAAACGAAAGGATGTATTGGATATCAATGGATCCGATGCTGTCCCTCATTACTCAGAGCGTATGATGGGAGAGAGCGCGGAAATGAAAGTAAGAGTGATAGTGGCTGAGTCATGGTGTATGAACAGATCTAGATGGTATATGAACAAGAGTGAGGTATATAAACGAGAGCGTATCGAATAAATATGTGAGACAGCAGATGGAGAATTAGCAAAACGGTTCAAATGAGAATACACATCACATTATATATCCTCACATTTGAAAGGAACTATGAACCTATTTACTCCGGTGGCTGTTAGTGCTTGATACATCAAAGCACTTGATACACATAAAGTTTACCTTCTCACACGCACACACACACATATATATATATAGAGAGAGAGAGAGAGAGAAAAAGAGAGAGTAGATCTTAAGTGTACAAACAGATGTACAACTGCTACTGTTATGTTTAGAGTTCCTCAAGATTATCATATTCCAGTTTTCTTCCAGTATAGTGGTTAAGTGACTACTATACTTAGTAATATAACTAGTTATGATATACAAAGTAAATATAAGAGAAATTACGATAAACACAAGTTTATATTATTGGTTCCTACGTACGTTTCATCATCATGATTGTTTGGAGCTTGCATTAGGTGTTTCAAGTGCATTTGGATACTTAACCATAACGAATCATCAGACAACACTTTATGCATTAAGTTATGGGGAGCATTAGTTCTCTGTAATTTAATGTAATAAAGTACTTCGAATCCCAAGAGCAGCCGATTCAATGTTTGCATGCTCTTATAACTTTATCTACTTCAAGTTTCACCGTTAAAGTGATTTATTATACCACACACACACACATATATATGAGAGAGAGAGCGTATAGAGATTTATCTGAGCTGAAAACTTCGGCGACATCTACTCTGAGTTTCATGTAATCGATCATCTACAAAAGAGTAGATTTGGAACAATACAATAATTTTAGATACTATAATGAGAATCTGTTGATAAATATACAAATAAGTACTGAAAACTGGTTTGACTTGGTTATTACATGTTTCAAATAGATTAATGCTGTTAGATGAGTTGATTGATCATTGATGAAAATAATATAAACGTAATGAAGGTGTT
>NC_068981.1:162791042-162795722 GCF_001194135.2 Octopus bimaculoides
TATATATATATGTTGTGTGTGTATACACGCACACATAAATATATATATGCACATAATTTCGTATTTAGAATTAAATATTAAAAAAACTTTGTTCATCCTTAATAATTTCTATACTATCACATCTACATAAAAGTGGATAATTTTGTGACCTTGATAAAAAAAAAATTACAGATTTCGATATGGATCCCTCCAAGTCATAGGGAATATGCTTTGGCTTTTAAATTGAAGATATGTCCAGCAAGAGAAGTAGTTCTTTGGGGGTAACTCTAGAAAATGAATGGTGATGTGTGTAATATCTCTTTTTTGAATTAGAAGTGGAACCAATGAAGAATTATGAATTATAACGATCAATTCATAAACTACATTATTACGTCTGGGGTAACCACTGAGAAAACAATTTTCTTTCTCTCTACAGTTACATAAATTGTTATCAGATTTTGGCAAGGCAGAATTTCTGCTGACAGAGAGAATATTGCTAGCATTGATATTAGAAAAAATTTATTATTACTGTCTTTCTCTCATCCTCGTTGCCTTATTGCTAATATAATAATCACGCGTTTATCAGGTTGACAATTTCTAGTAATATTATCGGTAATGTTAATATTATTATGATTACAATCATTACTACAACCATTGCTTTTATGATTATTATTATCACAACCATTGCTACAACGATAATTATGATTGTCCTTATCAACTTTATTATTGTTGTCACCATTATTATTATTTATGATATCACTGAGTCTGTCATTATTAAAATAGCCTTGCAACGGTTACAATTATACTCAGTAATATTACAACTAATATATCCATAGTGACAATTATTAAATCTATAATTTTTAGTTTACTTGGAATTAATATTACATTTGTTTAATTTAGAGTGATTTGTGACTGTTTTGATAGATACTAAATTAGGTGCAGTAGAGTAAGAAAGTTTAACGGTGGTCTTATTGAATATTTGATAGTACATTTATTATGGTAAAAAATTGTCTTTAAGAATCTTAAAGTATAAGTGCACAATTTTCGGTATAACAGGCTTTGCAACATTATACGAAGCAACATTCTGTTTTCTGTTTCTCCCACTACTTCATATCTTTTATCTTTTACTTGTTTCAGTCATTAGACCGCGGCCATGCTAAGGCATTTGACTGCGGCCATGCTAAGTCAAATGAATCGACCTCAGTACTTCTTTTTAAGCCTGGTACATGTTCTATTTGTCTCTTTTGCCGAGCCGCTAAGCTACGGGAACGTAAACTCACCAATACTGGTTGTCGAGTGGTGGTGGGGAACAAACATAGACACAAACACACATACATGCGCGCGCGCGCGTGTATACGACAGGCTTCTTTCGGTTTCCGTTTACCTAACCCACTCACAAGGCTTTTGCCAGCCCGATGCTTGCCCAGGGTGCAACGGAGGGAGTTTGAACCCGGGACCATGTGGTTTGGAAGCAAACTTCTTATCATACAGCAACGGCTGCACCTATTAGTCGCAGGCGTGGCTGTATGGTAAGAAGTTTGCTTACCTACCACATGGAACCTGGTTCAGTCCTACGTGAAACTCGGGGCAAGTTTCTTCTACTACAGCCCCCGGCCAACCAAAGCCTTGTGTGCTGATTTGGTAGACGGACACTGAAAGAAACCCGTTGTATTTGTGTGTTTGTGCTGCGTCTGCCTCCTCCTCACCGCTTGACAACCGGTGTTAGTTTGTTTGCGTTCACGTAACTTAGCGGTTCGACAAAATAACATAAGTACCAGACTTAAAAAAGCAATAAGTACAGGAGTCGATTTGCGCGACTAAAACTCTTCAAGTCGTTTACTTTAATGCGATACACTTTATCACATATTTCAGATTCAGTGTTTAGATTAACATTCCCCTCCTCTACCCACAATGCATTGTAATTATATTCTCTGTATAAGGGTTAAGGCTAAAGACTCCCTCCAATCATGACTGACCATGGAATTGCACCTAGAAAGTTACCTCCGAGGCACGTTCCGGGCAAGGTTGTTTATGGAAGACCAGCAGTCACCCATGCATACCGACCTCCCCTCTCCATGCCACCAGCGTTATCCAAGGGAAAGGCAAAGGCCAATACAGCTTGGCACCGGTGACATCACAACTCATCTCTACAGCTGAATGAACTGGAGCAACGTGAAATAAAGTGTCTTGCTCAAGCACACAACACAAAGCCCGGTCCGGGAATCGAACTCACTACTTCATGATTGCCTGTCTGACACTCTAGAAACCTGAGTCCCGTTATATTTGAATAATGACAGAAAATGATTATGAGTATTTTGAATATATTTAATGATACGCGCGTTTCAAGTGGTTACGTAACGAGTAGATATATTGTCTTTTTAGCTTCTTGGTCATTTCAAGCGAAATATATGGATAATTAAAAATTTTCTGCTATATATAGTAGTATGCAAAAGTAAAACCACGGAAAAGCCATAAAAAAGAAAAGAACTAGAAAAAAAAATCGGAAAAAGGAAAAGCAAAATGAGAAAATTATAAACAGAAGGAAATAATGAGAGAATATACGTGTAGAATTATCCTGAGAGATGGAGGCGTAGTTAACACAGTAATAAAAAAAAAGTTCAAAAGTAGAAAATAAACTTCAAACATCGAAGGGATGTGAAGGAAGTAATAATAAATTCTAGTGCCGGAGACAAAATAATTAATTTTCGAGCAGGTCAAGTAGTATCATCCTTTTGCAGATAAAAATCTTAAAGAATTACGGGCGTATTGTCCTGACCATGATGCCTTCAAATTTAAGAATGTGCTTATTAGACCTTAGCAATGCAGTCCAGTCGGAGGTCATAAATTGGTTTAGAGATAAATATTTGTGCTATTCAACGACACCGTAAAATATAGATGGAGAAGAGACAGAGACAGACAGACAGACAGACAGACAGAGACAGAGAAGAGGCGAATTTATAACACAAGTAAAAACAAATGCAAGATCAATATAATAACAACGATAAAAGCATTATTAATAAAGTAATAATGACCGTAACGTGACAAATAACAACAAAAATAACAGGTCCTTGAGATTTGAGGAGCCTTGTTATTACTAAACCTCAAGATAAAATTCTTACTAATTAAGTTAGCATGTACTAGCTTAATAATAATAATAATCTGTAATTGTTCAGTTTAGGGATATTAAAAAGTAAATAAAAATTAAGGGGGAGATAACTGGCAAAGGGACATAACTAAGTCATCTTATTGCTAAACAACATAAATACTGGATATTATTTCTTTCAGAATTAATCAGAATGGCGCGTGGAAGACCAACGGAGCCGCAATTCATTGTTTCTGAAATTGAAATCCTCAACTTTGAATTAATCTTGAAGGAATCTTGGTATACCACCCAATTAGCCGAATCACGAGACAAGATTCTTCAGTGGTTGGCACGGCGTCGACTATTTATGAAGTTATACACGTACAAAAACTGTAATTCGCCATGCTACCTTACTACAATATTTATGTTAACAGTAAATTGACTTACTTATGTCCCTTTACTAGTTATCTCCCCCTTAATTTTTATTTACTCTTTTAATATCCGTAAACTGAACAGTTACCTAATAATCCTTTCTACTAAAAGCACAAGGCCTGAACTTTTTTGTCGGGGGATTGGGATAAGTCGATTACATCGACCCCAGTACTCAACTGGTAATTAATTTATCGATGAAAGGTAAAGTTGATCTCGTCGGAATTTGAACTCAGCGCAAAGATGGACGAAATGTAGCTATGCATTTTACCTGGGGTGCCAACGATTCTGCCGGCTGGCCGCCTTTAGCTCAGTAATAATATCGATACCAATAGCAGCAACGACGACAATGGTGGTATCAGGAAATGTATAGAAGCAAAAGGAGTTCGGTATTTACACCAATAAAAATATACGCATGCTAAATAATTCATTCATACACCCATGTGTATGTATTCGCGCATGCAACACACATACACGCACACACACACACACGCACAGAAATAAGTAATATTCGTAGCCACTTCAAATAGTTGTTCGTTTAAACGAACTCTACTGCGATTTTTTAACCTCAAGAGGTCATCTCCTCTATCTGGTTAACGATGAAGAACTGCATCCGGTAAATTACAAACAGGGGAACGAACACCTACCACCTTCTAGTGACGAAACTAGTAGACCAGTCCTAGTTTCGGACTATTTCTGCCACTCTTTAGTACTGGACACCTCGTCTGCTAGAGATGAATTTTTTATTAGGATAATTAATATCGTACATAGAGGGGACAAAACAGGACAATACAAACAATTATTGTTATTATGAGTTCGTATGATACTTAGTTTTTAAAAATATTGAATGATATATGTAAGAACGACCGTGCGAACTCAAAAAAGAGAAATGGTGACGAATGGAAAAACAGAGGACTCCTTTTATTTAAACGTGTCACACGGTCGAACACAAAAATATATATCAATGATGATATACAAATAATATGTTATACTACGATAACATAGATGACCAGTAATGAAAGACCACAACCGTATGAGATGAATAACAGAAATATTTATTATGGCGTTAAAGATGTATGTCTGTGTGTGAGTGTGAATGCGACATATAATAA
Organism: Octopus bimaculoides; assembly: GCF_001194135.2. NCBI lineage: Eukaryota > Metazoa > Mollusca > Cephalopoda > Octopoda > Octopodidae > Octopus > Octopus bimaculoides. Next base: position 162,795,645 of record NC_068981.1, read on the forward strand.
CATAATCAAAGACAGGCCGTCGTACAAAGAAAAGTGTGTATGTGAGTGATACATGTATGTGTATGTGAGATATTACAG
>NC_068981.1:162796311-162799855 GCF_001194135.2 Octopus bimaculoides
TGTTTATATTTAAATGAGAAGATTGTATGTAATGGCGATAGTAGTTTTGTATCTAATGGCGATAGGTAGTTTCACTACATATATAATTAAAATTTGACTTTTTTTCTGGTGGGGATTAAACCTGATGGGCTGAAAAGCCCAGCGACTATACATTTTCCTTTTCCCATGAGGATTAAGCAGGATCAAATGCACCCACCTTTCTTACCACAACCATCCATCTTTTCTCGAACACACCTCGCGACAGGCATCTCCTCTCCAGCCCTATCTTGTTCTTCAGATGATATCTGAAGTATGTCAGCAAACCAGGGCCAGAGATGAAGGATCCCGTCAAGAGTCCTTGCAATCTGGTCCTCCACACACACTCTTTGAACACTGCAACTGAACAGAGGAAACATGCCTTACCTTCCTCTGAGTGTCCGGATGGCGGCACAATTTTTATTATAGACTCAGCTGATGACTGTACTCTGCCTAAGAGTGATAACACGTGTTCAACATAAATTATCAAGCCTGAAAGCTTCCGGCACTGTACAAAAGCGTGCTGGACAGTTCATCGTCCAGCCCATATCTTGGACATGCAGTTGGCACTGACATTCCGTGCCTGCATAACTTATCGCGAACAGGTAAAGCGTTCCTGTAGCACTGCCAGGTCAGGGATTTTTGGTAATTGTCCAAATAACCCGGCCCAAAAGTTTTTTTGAACAGGTTGGCAAGTTGGTTCTCGTCGAACCCCGGAGCCCCTCCTATGACTCATCATTTAAAAAATCTACCAGCCCTTTATACAAAACCGAGGTGGTATTCCCACTGCCGGCCTTGCCCGTCTTGTGGATTAGCACGAGTGCCTGTCAACACTCCTTTTGCCATTCTGTCAGATTACGTCTTTTAATAATACCGTGTTTGAATCTCTCCAAAGAGGTTAGTCGCAGAAAGAATTCTTCCGCCAGCGGATTCCATACCTTGTCACCCTCCAGGTAGCGCCAGAGATGTCTCAGCCTCAACGCATGTCTGCGCATCATTAGCCAGGGCATCCCTAATCCACCCTTTAACGGCTCCTGGTAGCAGATAGAGCGCTTCACAACTGGCTTTCCTCCTTTCTACAATAAGCGGAAGAGGAGGCGCTCCAACTTATTTAGCCTCGAGTCGGGGCAAAGGACAACGGTTAGGCGGTATTTACCTCCGTAAAATCCCCATCCTGTTCGGTTTTCTGTTTCTGCTTTTTATCCACCTCTATATCTTCCTGAACACACTCTTCTACCATTTCCACTGCTGCTCTAGGGCATTTCCTTCTCAGGTGCCCTCTTTCACCACATCCGTAACATTTTAGGGGTCTCTCCTCCAACATTACTTCCAGTTTTTCACCGTTTGGTAATTCTACAGTTTCCACTATTTCATCGTAATATTCTGGGCTTACAGCGCAAATTACTTCAATGCCATATCCCCGCCAATTCAATTGTTGTGTTCTGCTTACTATGCCAATCTTCAGGTTTTCTCCATTCTTCCTCAGCTCTGAATTAAAAGTTGCGGCTATTACCCATTCCGGGTTTATCGACGGTGGGATTCTTCTCACCCTGATCCTGACGATTCTTTTGCTCCAACAGTCCGGCATCAACGTCCATTTCTCTCCATGTAACATCGTGTTGCCAGATTTTCTCACCTCATCTTCCGAAAGAAAAGTCACTTCTATAGTTCCATATCTTCTTCCTCTGGTAAAAAAAAAAACGTTATCCCTTCTCCCATGTTCACCACCAACATTTCCTCTATCTCTTCCTGCGGTGCGTGTTCTATTCTCCCATTTTCATTCGAAAATGTTCTGATTACCGTCTTGCTTTCCATTTTTCTTGTTTCTTCCTCTGGCAGGGTCATTTTTATGTTGGACCCTTCCTTCTTTATCATATCACAATACTTGGTTATTTTCTCTTCATTACACTCCATCATCTCCGACCTCAGCACACGTGGGTCTATGGCATCTCGACCTCCAGTAGCTTCCGCGTAGCTTTTCATTTTTTCCATTATTCACCTCCATCCCACGATGGTGGATTCGCACAAAAAATTCCGCTTAGTATTCTTCGAAAAACAACAAACACCGAGTCTGATTTTACAACAAGCTAAAAAGCTAGTTCTAAAATCTCTCCAAGAGATCAACGCAGTAGTTGTACTGACAAGTAATATTCGTAACAACTTCAACATAGTTGTCTGTTCGAACGGACTTTACTGTGACTTTTTAAGCCCCAAGAGGACATCTCCTCTAGCTGGTTAACGATGCACAGCTGCACTGATAAATTTGCTTGTTGCAAAATCAGCGATTGTGTTATTTCTTACTACTCACAAGGGGCTACACACAGAGGGAACAAACAAGGACAGACAAACGGATTAAGTCGATTATATCGACCCCAGTGCGTAACTGGTACTTATTTAATCGACCCCGAAAGGATGAAAGGCAAAGTTGACCTCGACGGAATTTGAACTCAGAACGTAGCGGCAGACGAAATACCGCTAAGCATTTCGCCCGGCGTGCTAACGTTTCTGCCAGCTCGCCGCCTTATCAGTGATTGTGTGTTTGCTTGAAATATATATATTGCGAGCAGAGGCGAGCTACTGCCATATCTAGCAGACAAGGTGTCCAATACTGAAGAGTGGCAGAAATATTCCGAAATCAGGACTGGTCTACTGATTCCATCGCTAGAAGGTAGTAAGGTTTCGTTCCCCTGTTCGCAATTTATCGGATGCAGCCCTGCATCGTTAGCAAGCTAGAGGAGATATCCTCTTGGGGTTAAAAAAATTGCAGTAGAATCTGTTCGAACGGACAACCATGTTGAAGTGGCTACGAATATATTACTTGCCAGTACAACTACTGCGTTGATCTCTTAGAGAGATTTGAGAACTAGCATTTTTGCTTATATATATGTGTGTGTGTGTGCGTGTGTGTGTGTGTGTGCGTGCGTGCGTGCGTATGTGTGTAGGTATGTATGTATGTATATATGTATGTATGTATGTATGTATGTATATGCGACTCTATACTGTTTTCTGCCCTATCCTGTCTAATTCTCTTTTCCTCCCTGTCACCGTTTTCTATCTGCCTCTCTCTCCCTCTTCCTCTTTTCTTTCTTTCTCTCTCTCTCTCGGTGCTCACACATGACCATCGTCCATCTTTCTTTTCCTCACGTGACCATCTTTCTTTCCTGCATGGAGGTTCTAAGGACTAGACGTTTCCTATCTCTCTCTTCTATCTTTTCTCTTTTCAAAGAAAATATTTCTCTCACCGTTCACTATTTCCCCCTCGTTCAGGTCTAACGACCCTCCATAAATCCCAAATTTTATTTTGGTATTTATGGGAGCAACTGTCTTCGAAGACTCATATTGTCGTTGACTGCCCAAAATAGGGAGCAGATAGACAGCGGACAACTGATGAAGGGTCATTCTTTGTATTACTTGTCCTTTTTTCTCTCTCGTTATTTGCGTATTTATCTCATTGTTTTCGTATTTCATGTTGTTTACTGTTGGTGACGTCCTGTACCAATATATGCATATATATATATATATATATATA
>NC_068981.1:162800528-162802123 GCF_001194135.2 Octopus bimaculoides
GATGCATTTGTTCTTGTCGTCTGTGCTGATAATTACTTCGCCGCAGGAAGGTAATGTTTATTTTTCATTCTTTTAACTAATCAAAAATTATCATCTCTGTTAAAAGGGAACAAGGAAACTTTTAAAAGAACGACAACAACAACAACAACAACAGCAAAAAGTATGATAGAAAATATAATTGAACACACCACCACCGACGACGACAACAACGATGGTGGTGGTGGTGGTGGTGATGGTAGCGGCGGTGGTGATTATGATGATAATGATTATGCTGACGACAATGACGTTGTCTGATGATGATGATGATGATGATGATGATAACAAACATATGTTGCTAAAAAAAAAAATGATTTCCTTGTACAAAAGATGTGTGAACGTATAACTGATACAATAAACCTTGCTGGATGACCTGAAAAAAAAAAAAAAGAAATTAAAATAAAAAGTAAAAAAAAAAAAAAAAAAAAAAAAAAAAAAAAAAAAAATATTAATTGGCTCGTCGTGAAAAAGAGAGAACCGTTTGTTAAATCTCAACACGTATTTCTCTTTGCTAAATTGTATCGAGTTGTGTAGATATGTTGTTGGAATGCCCGCTAAGTGTAACGGATGAAAATCTGCGGTTAAGAAACTTCCTACTGACTCTTCAATCAAATTGAGCTTAATGTCCTATTGAGATTCACTGCAGTATGGCTCTCTCTAAATTAATGCAGGCTCTGCGGTGAATTTGAAACAAATGTTAAGTCTCCTCTGAGTTTCCAGCTACTTCTTGAGATATTCTACTTGGTTATCAGATTATACTTTATTAAGCCATTTATGATTATATTTGTGTGTGTGTTTGTGTGTGTACATACATACATACATACATACATACATACATATATACATACATAATTAATACATACATACATACATGCACACACACATACACGCTTACACACATATAAATGGCAATCTGTCTGCCTGTCAGACTATCTATCTGTCTGTCTGTTACCATCTTAGTGCCTAAACCAGCAAACCAATATTCACGAAACTTTGCATACATATTACACTAACATCCAGTTCAATAATAGGCCAATTGGATTCCGATAAAAATCTATAATGTGCCCCTCCCCCAGAGGCGTTGGACGAATTATATGATAAAATGAGAAGGTTGCAAAAAGTATTAGCCGAGGGGAAAGGTAGTAGCAGAAAGAGAATGACTTAAATCAGTGAAGGCGAAAACAGCGACGGCAATGAGATATAACGTTAAAAAAAGCGGATCTTGTTCAAAACGGGGGCACCAGTTTTCATTTATGTTTTATGTAGTGTTTTTGGTACCGAAAGACTTTCAAACTTCGTATACTTATCTATTTTGTGTTATAGAACAGAAAAAAATTTTTGTATTCGAATTTATTTCATGTAAAAAATTGTCTTATTTCGATAATTTCTACTAATCACTGACGTCTATTCAGTTGAAAACAATTAGCGCTGTACCGGTGTATATCGTATTAATCCCCTAACCCTAACCCTAACTAGACTGTTAACCCTAACCCTAACCCTAACCCTAGAATCCGAACTCTAAAATTGTTACACACATAGATACACACAGCGTAATTTAT
>NC_068981.1:162802511-162803154 GCF_001194135.2 Octopus bimaculoides
CACACACACACACACACACACACACACACAGAGGAGGTGTACAGAAGGTGGGTAAACACTGCATAAGGAGTAGACAACCACAATATATGTATATATATATATATATATAACGGACCGTGCTTACATTTCAGGAAATTCCTGCTAGCCTATTGGAACCCACGTGTTAACAATGTCACTGGCGATCGATAGCAAAGAGATACAATCCCCTTTGTTGACATTGAGTAATGGGATCCTTTTCTCCTCCATATTCTAGAAAGGCCACTGGCTAGAGAGGCCTTTAGCCAATAGGTTTTGGGATCTGATGATACGCTATAAAGCTAAGCCCTTTATGGACGTGAAACCTAAGATAATCCCATAAACCGATCTTATCTAACATTTATATATATATATATATATATATATACAAGAAATGAGGGCAGGGAATCGTCAATTAATAATAGAATTAATAATTAACAATTATGCCAAGTAGTTCAGTATGAAAAAAACCCTTATCGGTAAGACCATTTATCATCATAAATATAAGGGATTAGCAATTGAGTTGCTTCTCCAACATACTGAAAATTTAGAAATAGCAGTCAAAGAACTACTGATTCTAAACTACAAATTTTCATACTGAACTACTTGGCATAATTGTTAATTATTA
>NC_068981.1:162805547-162807396 GCF_001194135.2 Octopus bimaculoides
AATATATATATATATATATATATATATATACATACATACATACATACATGCATGCATGCATGCATAAATACATACATACATACATACATACATACATATATAAATATATATATATATATATCTATATATATATATATATATATGACATGCGAATACATACGTATGCACAGACACACAAATACATACATATATATATGACGGTTTTCTTTCAGTTTCCGTCTACCAAATCCACTCACAAGTCTTTGGTTGACCTGAGGCTATAGTAGAAGATACTTGCCCAAGGTGCCCCGCAGTGGGACTGAACCCGGAACTATGTAGTTGGGAAGCAAGCTTCTTACTACATAGCCACTCCTGTGCTTTATCTCTCTCTCTATAAAATTCTTAGTCTGTCTGTCTGCCTGTCTGTCTGTCTGTTCCCTGTGCATTCTCCAACGGCTCCACCAAATCAAATCAAATTTTACAAGTGTCAACATGTAATTTTTATTTCATTTGGATTAAAACAATATAACATTTTCTCGAAAATAATCTTTCTATAGACCTCTGTAGTAAAAGACATTTTATACGACGACGACGTCACATTTTGTATATGAGCAGGTATGTGTCTGTCTGTGAGTGTGTGTGTTTGCGCGTTCGTTACGTACGACATAGTAAAGGACATTTTATACCACCACCACGACACATTTTGTATATGTGTATGTGTCTGTCAATGTGGGTGTTTGCGCGTTCGTTACGTAAATGTATGTTTGTGTGTGTCTGTCTTAGTATTTGTATGTCAGTGTATGTGTGTTTGTCAATTACACTGATGTAAACAGGCTATGTGAAAGAGCTATACTGGCTCCAACTAATGAAATGGTTGATAAACTCAATCATGAACTTCAAAAGTTAACAGAAACATTAGAAATGACTTTTCCATCAATTCACGCAACAGTCGATCAAGATCAGGCAGTTCAATATCCTGTAGAATTTCTGAACACTCTTAAACCCACAGAGATGCCACCGCATAACTTGACACTAAAGCTGGATGCTCTCATTATGTTGCTTATGGATCTTGACCCACCTCGACAGTGTAATGGAACTTGCTTAATTGTTACTTCTATGATGCTCCATATCCTAAAGACAACAATCACAACAGGTTGTCGCAAAGAAGAAAATGTCTTTATTCCAAAATTTCGTCTCATACCTACAGATGTTCCATTTGAATTTAAGAAGCTTCAGTTTCCAGTCAAACTAAGGTTTGGTATTTCAGTTAACAAACCTCAGGGTCAATGCCTGGAGGTGGTTGGACAGACTTCATCTCTCTACTACATGCTTCTCCCACGGCCAACTCTATGTTGGTTGCTCACGAGTTGGAAGCAGCAACAATTAATTCATTTCGACACCAATAAAAAATTACACAATAAATATTGTTTACCCTGAGGTGTTTCAAGATTGACAGATTTTCAGTTCTAAATTCTCTTATCATTACAATTTGTATATTTTTTAAAATAAAATATAGATGTTTTGAAATATATCTTCATATTTATTGTTTACTAATTTGAATAAGAACAACAGTAACCCTGGCAATGCCGGGTAAATCAGCTAGTGATATAATACATATGGTCATGTATTTACGTGTATGTGTAAATACGTATGTATGTATGTATGTATAGATAGATAGATAGATAGATAGATAGATAGATAGATAGATAGATAGATAGACAGACAGACAGACAGACAGACAGACAGACAAATAGATAGATAGATAGATAGATAGATAGATAGATAGATAGAATATTTCTTGCTCGTGGGCACGTATACACACTCAAAGATATACTTGTAGTTACATTTATATTTATATTGTTCTCTCTCT
>NC_068981.1:162808054-162809390 GCF_001194135.2 Octopus bimaculoides
TAGGGCAGCGGACTCGCGGTCATAGGATCGCGGTTTCGATTCCCAGACCAGGCGTTGTGAGTGTTTATTGAGCGAAAACACTTAAAGCTCCACGAGGCTCCGGCTGGGGATGGTGGTGGCGAACCCTGCTGTACTCTTTCACCACAACTTTCTCTCACTCTTACTTCCTGTTTCTGTTTGCCTGTAATTCAAAGGGCCAGCCTTGTCACACTGTGTCACGCTGAATATCCCCAAAGAACTACGTTAAGGGTACACGTGTCTGTGGAGTGCTCAGCCACTTGCACGTTAATTTCACGAGCAGGCTGTTCCGTTGATCGGATCAACTGGAACCCTCGACGTCGTAAGCGACGGAGTGCCAACGACAACAGTTTTTGAATGATTTATCAGGCAGGATAGTGCAGTGCTCGGCAACCGGTATGCCGTGGCACACTAATGTGCCACGAGACAATGCTAGGTGTGCCGCAGTGTTATCTGAATATAAGTTTTTTGTTTTTTTTTCCCCCGATACTTTTAGTTGTATTTTTAGTTCAGGTGTGCCACCGAATTTTGAAAAGAATTTAAGTGTACGACAAGTGAAAACAGGTTGAGGAACACTCAATGATAATGCACGAAGGAGAAATTAAAGGGATTTTATATGAATGCCTTCCCTAGGTGCCGTAGAAGTTTGAGGTCAAGAAGAGTCGCACTTTGCAACCTGTATGGTTTCGGGTTCAGTCGTTCAATCCCATCACGCGGCACCTTGGGCAAGTGTCTTCTATTGGTGCATTTGGTTGACGGAAGCTGCAAGGAAGCTCATCGTGTGTGTGTATGTGTCTTTGTGCTTGTGCTGTGTTTGTCCCCGCCTTCCTTTAACAACTGGTATTGAATTGTTTATGCCCTCGTAATATAGTGGTTCGGTAAAAGAAGCCAAGAGAATAAGAAGCAAACCTTAAAAAATTAGTTCTGAGGGTCGATTTGTTCGACGAAATCTTCACATATCAAGGTACCACGCAGTGGGACTAAACCCACTGCGTGGAACCTTGGGCAAGTGTCTTCTACTATAGCCACCAAAACCTTGTGAGTGGACTTGGTAGACGGAAACTGAAATATATATGTATACTAGCTTAATATATATGTATACAAATATATTCGACGCCCCAGGGAGGCTTTTAAGCTAGTATGTAACTTTTAAGCAACTAACCCCAAATGGGAAGATCTGCAAACAGATCTCTGACTTGTCTTGGAGAATTTGTTGCAATTGCTTCCTCCAGAGTCATATCCCAATGATGATCACATTCGTCACTAAAAATCATGTAAAAAAAAAATCACCGAAAACAATCGTAGTAATGAAAACATA
>NC_068981.1:162811967-162815072 GCF_001194135.2 Octopus bimaculoides
GACATAGGCTGTGTGGAGACGCTCGATCTGTTAGAAGTCTATCTTCCCACCATCCCATCTGGAAAAAGCAGAGACACATTAGATAATCAGAATGAAACGATTGAATGAAGCTGACGATTTGATACGGCTGACTGGTCATTAAATCTGTTTTGGCGACAAGACTCTTTTAGCATGCGCGCACGCAGAAAGACAGAGAGAGAGAGATAGAGAGAGAGAGAGAGAGAGAGAGAGAGAGTGGGAGGGAGAGAGAGAGAGAGAGAGAGATCTTTATAGCTATCGTATAATGGAAAATAGATTGAAAATTTTACTAGATAATTTCTAAAAATTCCTGTTTGTAATGAGATGACATATATTCAGGGTTAAACTGCGAAAAACTCGTATTCTATATAAAATTTAATTGTTTTTTTAACGGGAAAATTTAGCACTAGAAATTGACCATTAACACGCAAAGTTTTTATCTCTAACGAACATAACATAGGAAGATGGGCTGAAAAGTTTATAGGCTGATTATGAAGGAGTGACGCTAGAGCTGTGAAATCTTGCATGCATTGATTTCAACTCTATCAATAATTGCATTGTTTCTTTGCAGCTAAATTGTTCAAAGACTTCAAAAGTAACTAGTTGCGACTTCTCTTGAAAATGGATAAGGTTTGGCATCGTGGTGTTATCGAGTGCCCGCAGAAAAAAAGGTTTAGCCCTCAAGGACATTCATGCTGACATGGGGATGACGCTCTAGCTTTATCGACAGTGCAAAGGTGAGCAGCTGAATTTAGGAGGGGAAGGGAAAGTCTTGAAGATGACCTAATATCTGAACGTCCTGCAACTGCCACTGCTGAGGAAAACATTGATCCTCTTCACCACATGGTGACGGATGACAGACGATTGACTATAAATCACACAGCTAATGCTATTAGCATATCTTGTGAGACAGTTAAGAATATTCTGCACAATGAACTTGTCACGATGAAGGTTTCTGCTCGGTGGGTGCCACATCTTCTGACACCAGATCAAAAGCGCAGGCAAAATCTGATAGTGTTTGAGGCAGATCCAGCTAGCTTCCCTTGAACATTTTCTAAACCAGGATGAGTGTTGTGTTCATCACTTTGAGCCAGAAAAAAAGAGACAATTCACCTAGTGGAAACATCCCTCCTCACCTGCTCCAAAGTAGGCGAAGGCCGTTCCATCTACAGAGAAGGTGATGGCCTCAGTCTTTTGGGATGCAAGAAGCATTGTGATTATTGGCCATCTTCAAAAGGGCCACATCATCAATGGAGAGTACTATACCAACTTCTTGAGGCAGTTACAAAAGGCTATCAAGACCAAACACTGAGGAAAACTGACGAAAGGGGTCTTGTTTCATCAAGACAATCCTCCAGCACACAAGTCCTTGCTTTCAATGGCTACTGTGCATAATTGTGTCTTTGAACTGATTGATCAACTATTCTCCTGATCTGGCCCCATCTGACTATCGTCTGTTCCCCAACATGCAAAAAGACCCCACTTGGCTGAGAACCAGTATCGAAGTGATGATGGCGTCATATCTGCTCTTGATAACTTTTTGACCAAAAGAATGAAAGCTTCTTCATTAATGGAATTCAAACACTGCAATACCGATGGAAGAAGTGTGTGGACCGCAAGGGGGACTATGTTGAAAAATAAACCTCATTTGGTCATATTGCAATGAGAGTATTTTGGTCAGCCTATGAACTTTTCAGCCGAGCCTCGTATTCAGGTGGGACTTTTAGAATTATGACTTACACGTGGTAACATACAAAGGCAACCCGTCAAGAAGAATCATGAGTCTAAATAATAATAGCTTAGTCGTGGCTGAGTGGTAAGAAGCTTGCTTCCCAACAACATGGTTTCGAGTTCAGTCTCACTACGTGACACTTTGGGCAAGTGTCTTCTACTATAGCCTCGGACCGACTAAAGCCTTGTGAGTGGATTTGGTAAACGGAAACTGAAAGACGCTCGTCGTATGTATGTATGTATGTATGTATGTATGTATGTATGTATGTATGTATGTATGTGTGTGTGTGTATGTGTGTTTCCGTTTATGTGTGTACTTGTGTCTGTGTGTGCGCGTCTGTCTGTCAGTCTGTCTTTGTGTCTGTGTTTCTCTCATACCGCCGCTTGACAACGGGTGCTGTCATGTTTACACCTCCGTAACTTAGCAGTTTGACAAAAGAAACTAATAGAATAAGCACCAGACTTTAAAAAAGGTATGTACTGAGGTCGATTCGCTCAACTAAAATTCTTCGAGGCGATGCTCCAGCCTGGCCGCAGTATAATGAGTGAAACAAGTAAAAGATAAAATACAAATTACGCAGTGTAGATTAGAGGGTGCCAGTGACGATAAACTGTACACAGTACATACTGTAAAGTGGTTGACGATAGAAAAGCATTCACCAGAAAAGTAGTGTGAAGACATGACATAGATAACAAAGATTGATAGTTTTCTGTTGTAAGTGCCAGATAACAAGACGTTCTGCTGGAACAGAGCCGCTCAACATGCACCAGGATGGAAAAAAATGTATTTAAAACGATGAAAAGCAAATGATATATTTTTCATGTAAGTGAAACCAAATGCTCTCATTGACAACTTAAAGGATTTTTTTTTTTTTTCGGTTCCTTTTCTTGGTGTAACTTATAGAAAATTTGAAGATTGTTCACTATCGCAAGAGAGTAAAATATGAACATTTTTCCAAGAATTTATCATGATGTTAACATGATAATGTTGTTATGAGTTCTTGTAGCTGATATCCTTCACTCAGGCGGCGATCTGACAGAATCGTTACAGTGCCGGGGAAAATGCCTGGCAGCATTTCGTCCCTCTTCAGATTGGTGTTAGAAAACACGTACTGATGTTACCTTCAAATAAGGCGGCGAGCTGGCAGAATCGTTAGCATGCCGAACAAAATGCCGATAAGCATTTTGTCCGTCTTTACATTCTGAATTCAAATTCTGCCATGGTAGACTTTACTTTTCGGGTTGGATAAAACGAATTCCAGTTGATTACTGAAGTCGATGTAATCGAATTAGCACCCTCCCTTGAAATTGCTGGCCTTGTGCCAAAATTGGAAACCAATATTACCTTCAAATAAA
>NC_068981.1:162815088-162817588 GCF_001194135.2 Octopus bimaculoides
AATTCAAATTCTGCCATGGTAGACTTTACTTTTCGGGTTGGATAAAACGAATACCAGTTGATTACTGAAGTCGATGTAATCGAATTAGCACCCTCCCTTGAAATTGCTGGCCTTGTGCCAAAATTGGAAACCAATATTACCTTCAAATAAAGCGGTGAGCTGGAAGAATTGTTAGCATGCCGGGCAAAATGCTTAACGGCATTGCGTCTGTCTTTACATTCCAAGTTCAAATTCCGCCGAGGTCGACTTTCTCTTTCATTCTTTCGGCATCGATAAAATAAGTACCATGGAATACTGGAGTCAATATAATCGACTTAGCCCCTCCCCCGAGATTGCTGGCCCTGTGTCAAAATGTAAAACCAATATTCTTCACTTAACTGTTCACCCTCAGACGTATCCTACGGTACCCCACATTGCGGCAGTGATTATCCGAATGAAGTGTAGAGTTCTTTCATTGTTGCTTTTCTTAAGATCCTCACAAACATGATTGAAATACAATAGCTACGACTGGGAAAACAAACCAAGTCGTAAACTATATTTATTAAGAGCGAGACATTCTACAATACATGTTAATGTTATCTCTACAGATTCTCTATTGAAATTATAGCCAGCATTGATTTTGTAACGACGTTCCGTATCCGAGTCGCCAGATATAAATAACTGAGATCTCATCTGGCGTCACGGATACGAAACGGTGTAACAAAATCAGTGCTGGCTATCATTTCTATAGAAAATCTATAGAGATGATCTTAACAAGTGATGTAATAGCATTGCTAACGCAGTAGAACACGGTATTACAGTTCTATATTTAAGAGATGAGGAGTTACTCTTTTACTCTTTTTTACTCTTTTACTTGTTTTAGTCATTTGACTGCGGTCATACTGGAGCACCGCCTTTAGTCGAGCAAATCGACCCCAGGACTTATTCTTTGTAAGCCTAGTACTTATTCTATCGGTTTCTTTTGCCGAACCACTAATGTCACGGGGACGTAAACATACCACCAACGGTTGTCAAGCGATGTTGCGGGGGACAAACACAGACACACAAACACACACACATATATATATATATATATACATATATACGACAGGCTTCTTTCGGTTTCCGTCTACCAAATCCACTCACAAGGCTTTGGTCGGCCCGATGCTATAGTAGAAGACACTTGCCCAAGGTGCCACGCAGTGGGATCATTCCCAGAACCATGTGGTTGGTAAGCAAGCTACTTACCACACAGCCACTCCCGCGCCTGTTATGTACATTATTTACATTATTTATATTTGACGGATATTTGTCCTCATCAACAAACAAGGTGAGGACAAATATCCGTCAAATTATAAATAATGTAAATAATGTAAATAATGAACACGGCATTAATTTATAAAAAAAACATTTAAAATACTTTGTAGTATATTATGGCTGCATAACGAAATACCGTGTACCTGCAGGTCATTAATAATTACCAATATACAATGCTCTTCGTAATACTCTAATTTTTCTTTTCAAACAACAAAAGTAATTTCTTCAATCATTCGGAGAGCAGCTGTTGTTTGAAAAGATGGGATAATTCTAGTATTTATACTTGAATAGGTTGCTAAATATTTGGATAGCGATGTGGGGAATTGTATAGAGAGATATCTAGAGTAGTTCAAGCACTTTGAATGATGAATAATAGCAATTAAAGTATATTCACCAGTATTTATATTGCATGTTTTCTGTTCTCTGGGTTATTTTGCTTCGGTATTTTGTGTATGTCGGTTGATGGATGATATAATGTATACTTAGCTCAAGCCTTCCCTTGGTCCTTAACAAATTAACAGTGACACGTTTTGGAAAAATGCAAATTCACCTACTGCTGCAGTGAGCTCGCCCAAAATTCTACTGAAGATAATCGTACTGAAATGCGGGAGTCTAGAAACAATTTGGTCTGGACCAGAATGACATTTTCGGCTTTTATCTTTTCGTTCACTTGTTTCAGTCATTGGACTGAACAAAACGACCCCTGTACTTAGCTTTTTTTAAAAGTATGGTACTCATTCCATCATTCTTTCTGGCCGAGCCTCTAGGTCAGGGGTTTTCAAACTGTGGTCCGCGGACCACAGGGGGTCCGCAAGGACAAGACAGGGGGTCCGTGGACAGCAAATACTTTTTATGGGCAATTTGATTTTATATATGTTTTTTAATCGAAATCTTTTAATTGACAATAAACCTATTTGTTAAATACTGTTAAATAAATAAATGTAAAGATATATGTTATTTTAAGCAAATATTTATGTATAAATTTCATAAGCGTTTATAAGGGGGTCCCTAAGGTAAAGCCTGAAATATAAAGGGGTCCGTAAGTCAGAAAGTTTGAAAACCCCTGCTCTAGGTTACGGGTTTGTACACAAACCACCACCGGTTGTCGAGTAGTTGAGGATGACAAAACACCAGAAACAAAGACAAAGACAACACATACATAGATACTTAGATATCTTTATATGCGACGGGTTTCCACTCAGTT
>NC_068981.1:162820088-162822588 GCF_001194135.2 Octopus bimaculoides
ACACATATACATATGTATGTAAATTTGTGTATACATAGATACACATACACACATATATGGAACTTCCACTTGGTTAATCGTCTTGCTAAAAATTGCAGCCAAATCTTCCTCAGATTACACTCTATCGCATCAAAAATAGACACGTTGGATAGTGTGTAGTTTTGGTTTCTCTGCGCATAGCAAAATTATCTGATGGTCACCAATGGAACGCCTTGGATCATATGTAAATTAACTTGATCGGACTGACTTGGGACTAAATAATCTTTTCTACTATAGGCACAAGGTCTGAAATTTTGGGGGAGGAGACTAGTTGATTACATCGACTCCAGTATTTCACTGGTACTTAATTTATCGATCCCGAAAGGATGAAAGACACACACACATATATACGACGGGCTTCTTTCAGTTTCCGTCTATTAAATCCACTCACTTGCTTGTATTGGTCGGTTTCCCGTCGTCCAATCGTGTTGGCGCAACATTTCGTTTTTTCTTATGCGGGAAATTAACCACCAGCTCTAGGGAGTCTTCTGAACTCTATAAGAACAACAGTTCTCAACTGCTCTACGTCTTTGGCACATGCCAGTGACCACACACAACTCGTCCCTGACATCGATGTTGACATCAGCCAGTCTCCGCTTTCATTTTCTCCACCAGACACCTACCTACATCGTTGCTGTATGAACATCACACGGCCAACAAGTCATTGGCTACCTCTACACACCACCAAAGAGTACGTCAACTATGTCTACAAGACCAACAGTCCAGCCTAACCACGAAGTCTCTCACACATCTTTGTTGTAACCTGTTATATTTGTTTATTTCAAGTATGGTAATCATTGTATTTTATAACGGAGAATAAATCGTCGCTTACCAGTTCGTTACATCTTAAGTCGTTTTCCTTATTACGCATCTTTGTTATAATGTGTTTACGTCTCCGTAATTTAGCGGTTCTGCAAAAGAACCGATAAAATAAGTACTAGGCTTAAGGAATAAATCCTGGGGTCGATTTGCTCGACTAAAAACCCTTCAGGTCCTTGGCCCAGCATGGCTGCAGTCGTATGACTGAAACAAGTAAAAGAATAAAGGAAAAAGAATAAAAACATGGAGAAAGCAGAATTTGATAAAATATTGGAATTTTGAAGAGCTCGCAACCAACTAACCACAGCTTGTGCAGCTGGGAAATGTGTGAAAAGCTTTTTGATGTTCTCATCCACTTATCGTTGGGAAGAAAGGTTTACAGCAATGTTTATAAGTGAAAACATGTTTCATGCAAAGCTGTCAACTGAGAATAATATGTGGGTGTACCTCTTTGAAACTGTGCCAAGAAAAGGCGGTGAGCTGGCAGAAACGTTAGCACGCCGGGCGAAATGCTTAACGGTATTTCGTCTGCCGTTACGTTCTGAGTTCAAATTCCGCCGAGGTCGACTTTGCCTTTCATCCTTTCGGGGTCGATAAATTAAGTACCAGTTACGCGTTGGAGGTCGATCTTATCGACTTAATTCCTTTGTCTGTCCTTGTTTGTCCCCTCTATGTTTAGCCCCTTGTGGGCAATAAAAAAATAAAAAAAATAAGAAACTGTGCCAAGAATGGAGTTGCTTGTTAGAAAGAGACAAGTTAAATCATCTCTCAAAGATGTTGCATCAAATTAAAAGAAATTAATTTCTTATATAGGTGCAGGTGTGGATGTGGGGTTAAGAAGCTTGCTTTCAAATCATGTGGCTTTAGGTTCAATCTCATTGCTCAGAATCTTGGGCAAGTATCTTCCACTATAGCCCAGGGCTGACCAAACCTTGTGAGTGGGATTTGGTTGATGGAAACTGAAACCCGCTGTATATCTACGTGCGTGGTGTGTGTTACATGTGTGTTTGTGCTGTGTTTGACCCTCAGCGCCGCTTGAAAACCGATGCTGGTTTGTTTACATCTCAGTAACTTAGCCGAAACTTTAAAAGAGACCGACAGAATAAGTACCAAGTTTAGAAATAAGTATTGGAGCTAATTGTTTTCGACGAAACTCTTCAATGCGGTGCCCCAGCATGGCCGCAGTCCAATGGCTGGAACAAGTAAAAGATAAAAGATAATGCCAGGAATTTTCACAGAGGGAATAATCAATTATATCAACTCTCATACTTAACTGGTATTGGGCCGTTCGGAAAGTTCTAAATGTTTTTGAAGGTCAGAAATAAAACAAAATTATTTGCATTACAATAAGTTTTATTCATCAAAATACCCTCCAGTTTTGTTAAAGATTTTAGTCCATTTATTGAACAGCTTCAAAATTCCATCCGCATAGAAATGAACTGTCTTGGCAAAAAAAAGAAGTTATTAAAATGGTTTTTGATTGCATTGAAATCATTTCCCGTGTTAAGAATTTTGTGAGGACCTAAACAAACGGAAGCCAGATGGTGTAATATCGGAAGAGTATAATGGATGCAGAAAGAGATCCCACTCAATTTTATGCAACTTTCTGCGGGTAACCAAAGACACAAGGGGTTTGGCATTG
>NC_068981.1:162827588-162829830 GCF_001194135.2 Octopus bimaculoides
GGATTGTTGATTCTTCTTTACCAGTTTACTCCTTTTTATAGGCTCGCTGAAATGTAAATATGAATAGATAAGTAACAATAATTGTCGTAAATAATCTCTACAAAAACGGAAATCAGAAATAATTACGTGGGAGCGGGAAAAGGTATTTTAAAAAAATGGCGTAAGAATAAGAATGTAGAAAATACTTGCATGTGAATTTGGAGCAAAAATATCAGCCAATTAGCAACACTAAATTCAGATTCAACAGCATTTAGCTATTAAAAGGATGGTTGTTACGTGCATGTAACATTCAAACATCCATTCGAATATGCAGTGTCAGCTACCACATTTTCCAATCATAAACACCTTGCTTATTGTAGAGCGGATACAAAATGGATTAACATGCAGTTAAGTGTCTTCAAAATATGAAAATATATTGTGGCAGAGACCGGAAGTGACCATAAATTCATCATGAAAACAATACATAGAATTTTTTCATGATCTTTGAACCTATATTGTCACACGTGCTCATACAGATACGATATTAACAAAGCATCATTCGTTCTGCATTGTCACCTGAGTTTCTTCTTGGCGTGCATTCACCGCCTTTCGATAGTCTGTTTACGGATGCTCACATAGAGCAACAACATTTAAGAATGGTTTACACTTCACAGCTAAATATGTATCCTAAACTAATAGTTGATGTCTACTTATCGGATATTGAACGCGTCTCTGGTAATATCCTCTGTGTTATAATGGACCAAAGTGTTTCGTGTGCACGATTGAGGATATCATTTGGACAGCATTTTCCTGTTCTCTTTCTTCTGCATCAAACATCCAATTCCTTTTATTTACTTATCCTGGTGATATTCCTGGTGCATGTATTTATGAATCTAAGGGATTTTACTATCGTTATTTCCGGTGCAATTCACTTTTACTTTTTTTACGACACTAAACTGTACGCTAACCCAAACTGTAACCAGATTAAAGAAAAATACAAAAATGATAGAAATTACCAAAGGATGTCGATTATTCAAAGATTTTATAACTATAAACTCTAAAACACTAAAAATTCAATAATAAACATACGCTCGTCTTTGGAAATTCCACAGCTGAATGGACGCATTAATCTATACTAGCATATAACTACTACATGTTGTTGACATTGAATTCTGTGTTGCTTTGATATTAATCTTAGGACAATTTTCGTGTGACGTAGGGACAGTCAGACACAAATTTTGAAATATCCAACCTGTACAAGAATTGTATTGGTTCATTTTTCACACAAACAAAAAAATAAGTTTGACTATTCAGGCCAGCATTTAAAAAATAATAATAATAATTTACTTAGAATATATGTTGAATTTTTTGAAGAGGATTCAAAAAGTGTGATGTGCGTGACATTGCATAAAAGTTTTTCTACCTGAAAATATGAACAGCTAATTCTTCTGAATTTCTCCACCGTGCCCATGAATTATGTATATATGTCGCTAGGTCACTAACAAAACATCTTTGTAAAGTATGTGAAAGCGCTTTCTCTGTTACTATGTTCCTCTATTTTTCAACATTTTCAAGTAAAAACCGGAATGTGTGTGCTGCTTGTAAAGCCTACATTTTAGTTTAAACAGTTACTAAAGGACAAGCAACTGCATCTACTAGATTTGACTAGCAAGAGTGTGTGCCGCCCTGGCTGCCTCTTGAGTTCCGTCCCCGGGCTTCTAAGTCTATACTGGTTTATACAGCAAGTCCAAAAGTGTTGTCCCCATAAATGCGTCGCCCGAGGTGGACCGTCTCCTACGAATTCTCTTAGTTATGCTACTGGTAACTAATACTCTAAGTCATTTGGCTCTCAACCTTTTTTTTGTCTTGGGACCCCTTTAATTACTATTTTATTCTGGTGAACCCCATAGCTATTCGATGTTTAAAAACTAATTTTATAGATACAGTAGGCGCAGGAGTGGTTGTGTGGTAAGTAGCTTGCTTAACAACCACATGGTTCCGGGTTCATTCCCACTGTGTGGCACCTTGGGCAAGTGTCTCCTACTATAGCATCGGGCCGACCAAGGCCTTGTGAGTGGATTTGGTAGACGGAAACTGAAAGAAGCCTGTCGTATATGTATGTATATGTATGTGTGTGTTTATGTTTGTGTGTCTGTGTTTGTCCCCCCAGCATCACTTGACAACCGATGCTGGTGCGTTTGCGTCCCCGTAACTTAGCGGTTCGGCAAAAGAGACCGATAGAATAAGTACTAGGCTTACAAAG
>NC_068981.1:162835024-162836351 GCF_001194135.2 Octopus bimaculoides
GTATAAGTAGTAATTGCTTTATTTTCCCTGGATCAATACCAGCATCCAGCTGATATATTACTAAAAGCTATCCGTGACTACCGTGTCATTTAAAGGTTGTGTAAGACTTTTAAATCAAGAACGGGACACATAGTACACAGTTTAAGGGTGATTTAACTTCCATTTCTAGCAGTCCGTGCGCCAATGTAGAGCAGAGGGCTCTCAAACATCTTTTACCTATAGACCCCATTTTTCACACATTAACTTGTGTAGGTTGAACTATGTAAAACATTAGAGAAAGAAACCTAGCTGTTTCTTGCAATACCAATACATGGGTCTTTAAAATACTATTGGGGATTCCAATTTACTATTTTGTTGCATGCCCCACCCGCAAAATCTTATATGGGTCCTCAGGGGCCATATGGACCCAGTTGAGAACCACTGATGTAAAGGGTCTTCATTGCGTCGTAGTTAATATTACTTTTAACCCAGGTCGGCTTCAAACTGAGAAGCCTACGGTGAAAGACGTTCAAGTCGTGACTGTCAGTCCTCTTTCTTTCTTTTTTTTTTTCTTTCTCAAACGCATTTTATTTAGAGCTATATTATCGAACTTGTGTGGCCTTTCATAAGTCACTTAAGAGAGATTTGGTTGTCGTTTCTAGGTGGTCGAACGACCTATTAGAGGCACCTTTATAGACTTGATCTAGGTTTGTTTTCACTGGTTGCAACCGGCCAGTAGTTATTTTTTAATTTTTTAATTTTATTTTAAAGTATCATCTATAAATCAGTGCAGTTTTTCAACATTCCTGTAGGAATAATAATCCTTTGAAATTTGGTGGGAGGGGGCCGGCCAATCGATTAGATCGACCTCCAAAGGGTAAAAACAAAGTCAACCTCAGCGGAATTTGAACTCAGAACGTAAAGACAGACAAAATATCGCTAAGCATTTCGCCGGGTGGGCTAACGATTCTGCCAGCTCGCCGCCTTCCTGTTGGAATAATAATAACATAGATGGTGTATCAGATTTTTAAAATATCCAGCTTATACGTACATTTGATTCTACTGTAGGCGCAGGCACGGCTGTGTGGCAAGAAGTTTGCTTCTTAACCACATGGGTCCGGGTTCAGTCCGACTGTGCGACACCTTGGGCAAATGTCTTCTGCTATAGTCTCAGGCCGACCAAAGCACTGTGAATGGATTTGGTAGACGGAAACTGAAAGAAGCTCGTCGTATATATATATATATATATATATATATATATACACACACACGCACACATACTATACATATATGTATGTATGTATGTACATTTATATATATATATATATATATATATATATACACACAC
>NC_068981.1:162837607-162853525 GCF_001194135.2 Octopus bimaculoides
ATATATATATATATATATATACGTATGTAATGATAAAAAGAAAAACAAAAGATTCAGGTACTTGAAGTAGTAACTAATTCGATTGTGGGTTTGATATCTCACTGGAAGTTTGACTAATATTTCTCACTCATCGAACAGCCATTAAGAAGGTCCCTCGATAGCTGAACATGCAGAGGTGAAGGGAGGAGAAGAATTTGATGAGCTTGAGTTGAAAGGGTATGCAGATAGCTCCCAGGAATAGAAGCTGTTGTAAAAAAGAGGAAAGAACAGGTCTGTGAGTCTGTAGTTATAGTGTATGTACACACATGTTTGCGTGTGTGAGTGAGTGAATCTATCATTCACAGTCAGTCAAATAGTCACCTTTCAGATGCATTCTGGGATATACAGCAGCTGCATTATCCCATAAATGTGAGCACTATTTTTGTGTGGGTCTTACTTGAGGGTTTGCAACTAGAAATTCTCACCATTGTGATACCATTATAAAGATGATATATATGTAGAGCTACCATAAGAGATTGTCAGAGATTGTGAAGTCTAGTATTTGTAACAACTTTGATGGTTTTAAAGTGTGTCTTATTTATGACTAACCAGTGTGAGGTACAAAACAGTTTGCTGTTTAATCATAGAGTGCTATTGAAAAGACAAGAGTATCATATTCTTGCTGAAGGATCTTCTCGAAATATCTGTTGAGGGTTCAGTGTATATTTGTTGTGTGGTGTTTAAAAACATGTAGATAGCTCCCAAGTGTAGAAGAGTAAGAAACAATAAATGGTGAGATCAGCTACATAGGTGTGTGTATTTATCTGAAGTGACTATAAGGTGTATCGAAGGAACAATGTTGGTAACATAACAGAACCTTGAGATACACCAGAGATAGTAGAATGTGAAATGGAGAGAGTCTTTTTGGTGCTCTGTGCAAAGTTGCTGTCTAACAGGAAGTGTCTGACTTAAGAAATGAAAGATAGTCAGAGACCATTGGCAGGCAATTTAGCTTGGAAATTTTCATCATTTCATTGCTTATTTGAAGTAAGTATGGTGATCATTTAGCAGCTTCTCACCTCTCCACATAGCTTTTTGCATTTTCTTTAATAGGAAGTATGGAAGAGGTACACCAAAGTTGATAGAGTATGACGTCTTTTGAGCCACAGGGTTTAGGTGGCAGAGAGAAGACAAAGCAGTGTTCCACAGTCCGGATTGTTTCTCTTTATTGGGAGGTAGCTGATCCACAGCTGTAATCCCATCTAAGTGAAGTAGATTTTGATTGTCCCACTCTTGTTCTTAGGTAAATAAGTGTGTTCCAATGAACCCATAGTGCTTCTGAATCAGGAATGAGATCTTTGGCAGGAGCAGAAAAGGTTCCCATCTTGGAGAAAGATTGTTCTGAAACTCCCCCTGCCAAAACCTAAAGTCTGGTCTCTTCTCAAAGTATTAGACATGGATGAGGAAGCTTCTTCATAATTTCTGTCATTAGGCTAGCCTAAAGTTGATATCCATGGAGAAAATGATGTTCCTCATTAACAGCTTTCTCATCTCGACACAACTGGCAACTTCTTACCTGATACCAGCAGGGTCAATGCCAGCAAGGAAACATAGGTTGATTTTATTGGTGAGTTTCAAGCAACCAGTGATTAGGGAGCTTGTATTGTTCAAATCCAAGTCAAGATTCTTAACATGGGTTGATCCTCCCTGAACAGAACATGTATATTCCATAGTGGAATAGTGCTAGATGTGAGAGGTCTGTTCTGTGTGATGTTATTTTGAGAACTGACTTTCTTTCATTCTTTCTTTCTTTCTTTCTTTCTTTCTTTCTTTCTTTCTTTCTCCCTCTCTTGCTTTTGTTTTCACATGCAATTTAGACAAGAGAGTGTAATCAAAGAATTTACTAATGCCAAGAGCAACAACATTAATTTCACCTAAGTTCTTAAGGTTTACAGAGCTCTGTTAAAAGACATAAAGAGAAAGTCTTTGATAAGTCTTATCTACAGGAGCTATACCAATGACCACTGAGCAGGGAGAGAGAGAGAGAGAGAGAGAGAGAGTTGGGGAGGAGAACATATATGTATTGAAATATAAATACTTAATGCTTAGGTGAATGTAGTGTCATTCCTCTCTAGTTAAGAGTTCAAATTTCACTGGTACCAGTGAAATGAGTTATAACTGATCAATTCAATGAATTGTACTCCTTCACCTCCTTTGCCTAATGTCAGCAGCAGCTGAACTCTCAAGTATTCAAACTAAATAGTTATCACAAAGGTGGGATAACTCTCTGCTGTAAGAAGTGATAACAGTGTAAAGTTGAGTGTCTCCTTTAGCTTGTAGTGCTGATTTCGGAGTCTCTTGTTAACTCTGCTAACAACACAGCTTGGCTTTGACTCTGTGTGTGTGTGTGGCTGCACTAGAGAGTCCTCAAAAATGATTTCAATAACTGGGAGCTTTTTAACCCAAAAGAGTACAGGGAAAAATGTTAATGGATTACATAAGAACTAAAATCAGATCCTTTATTTGGTCATTAGACCAGCTAGAAATAGCAGCTAAATACTCCTCAAATCATACATTACCATTTTATTTAAAAAAAAAAAAGGTGAAACACACTGGATAATATAGTCTTCAATACTCAAAAAGATTAGTATGGAGGGAGCCTTTTAATCAAATTACAGTTTGACTATGACTGATCTGGATATAAATGACAACTGCATACAAAAATATCTATGAATTAATCTATGAATAATCATTCCAGATCTTGCTGTACACAGTGCAAATAATGATTTTCTTATTGGTTGGCAGATATAAATACTGATCAGCAAA
The DNA here is from genome assembly GCF_001194135.2 of Octopus bimaculoides. Lineage (NCBI taxonomy): Eukaryota > Metazoa > Mollusca > Cephalopoda > Octopoda > Octopodidae > Octopus > Octopus bimaculoides. Next base: position 162,840,413 of record NC_068981.1, read on the forward strand.
CAATTTGTCCACAAAGTATAAACACACTATCATCTTAAAAGGGAGGAGGTATTTTCCTCTGACACACACAACAGCAACTCATATTTTGTGTCTAAGCTAGTCCACATAAGTTAAAAATAAATATGCAAATAATATCTCTAAGTATATCATCATCATCATCATCGTCGTCGTTTAACGTCCGCTTTCCATGCTAGCATGGGTTGGATGATTTGACTGAGGACTGGTGAAACCAGATGGCTACACCAGGCTCCAATCTGATTTGGCAGAGATTCTACGGCTGGATGCCCTTCCTAACGTCAACCACTCCAAGAGTGTAGTGGGTGCTTTTACGTGCCACCGGCACGAAAGCCAGTCAGACGGGTACTGGCAACGGCCACGCTTAAAATGGTGTATTTTACGCGCCAAGTGCACAGGAGCCAGTCCAGTGGCACTGGCAACGATCTCAAAATGCATACACCTACACACATGCCTTATGTTTATTTGTATGTATGGGTTGAAGTTTCTTGTTTTTCTCAAGACTTACTTGTGTTTTAACTCTAAATCAGTGTTTCTCAACTTTTTACCTGTAGAGCTGTTTGGTTCCTGTTTTACTCAGATGAATCCACATAACCATTCAATGTTTAGCCATTTAGCATTTAAATCGGCCATATCTGGCAAAATAATTCTACCTGTTTTATGTTCAAACTGGCAAGATCTGGCTTCTCCCATCAACCCTACAATGTCATTCTAAAAATAAACAATCGCATCATCAAAATCTCGAAACAACAGAATAGTGCTTGACTAATTGAAAACAATATTAATTAATAAGTATTATTTTTGACAAAATTTTCTGAATACTAAAGGGATAAAAAAAAACATATAGTTTTATTATAATTAAATATTATTAAGAATTGCATTTTTTAAATTGTTAAAATATTTTGCGTATAATAGAAGTTTAATCAATTTTTATGAATTTGTGATGCAAGATTCCTGATGTGAAGTTGTGTGTTGAAACAAATATTATACAGTTCTCTACTTAAAAGATGAGGAATTATGTACATTATTTACATTTGATGGATATTTATCCTCATCTTGTTTGTTGTAAACACATTTCGGCTGATATACCCTCCAGCCTTCATCGGATGTCTTGGGGAAAATTTCAAACCTGGGTTCTTATTCCTAAGGTATTTTTCAATGTTATTATTATTATTATTATTATTATTATTATTATTATTATTATTATTATTATTCAGGTCACTGCCTGGAATCGAACTTGGAATCTTGGAGTTAGTAGCCCGCGCTCTTAACCACTATGCCATATACCTGTGGGCATTCCCACCATCCATACAGTGTAAAGAGAGGGATTGCTCAGTGCCTAAAACATCGAGCAAAGAATATAACTAGCAATCATGATACACACCACGAAGAAATGATCAAGCTCAATAACAATCTATTAAGCAACAACTACCCCAAAAACATACTATCCACTCCAATTATGAAGAATAGACAGGATGAAACCAATGAACTGTCCACAGTCTGCCTACCCTATGTGAAAGGCCTCTCTGAAAAGATACAAAAGATATGCGGCCCATATGACATCAGGACAGTATTCAAGAGTAATACAACACTTCACAAATATCTCCTTCGAGTAAAACCACCAATAGAAGAGAATAGAAGAGAATATGACCAAAGACTGTGTGTACTCCATCCCATGCAGCTGTGGTAGGTTATACAAAGGCGAAACATGTCGCCCCCTCAAAATAAGGGTAGAGGAACATCGCAAAGCTGTGACATGAGGAGATAGTGATAAATCAGGTATCGCTGATCATGTATGGAAAGATGGAGACCACCTCCCCCCTGTGGGAGGAAGTTAAAATAATAGATAGAGAACACCATTGGAAAATACAAAAACTAAGAGAAGCAGCACATATGCTAAGACACAACAACCTCCTAAGCAGACTGAGTGCAGATATGAATAGCATATTGGAACCGGTATTAAGGAAGGATAGGAAAATATGAGCTTTAGAAGCTCTAAAATTCACTCCATAATTGCCCATGGGCATATGGCATAGTGGTTAAGAGCTTGGGCTACAAACCCCAAGATTCTAAGTTTGATTCCAGGCAGTGACCTCATCATCATCATCATCATCATCGTTCAACGTCCGCTTTCCATGCTGGCATGGGTTGGATGGTTTGACTGAGGGCTGGCAAGCCAGATGGCTGCACCAGGCTCCAATCTGATCTGGCAGAGTTTCTACAGCTGGATGCCCTTCCTAATGCCAACCACTCCAAGAGTATAGTGGGTGCTTTTATGTGCCACTGGCAGGAGGGCCAGTCAGGCAGTACTGGCGACGGCGATGCTCAAATGGTGTTTTTATGTGCCACCTGCACAGGAGCCAGTCCAGCGGCACTGGCAACAACCTCACTCGAATGTTGCTTTTCATGTGCCACCAGCACAAGTGCCAGTAAGGCGGTGTTGGTAACAATCACGCTTGAATGGTGCTTTTTACATGCCACTAGCATGGGAGCCAGTCAGCAGCCTTGGCAACGATCATGCTCTGATGGTGCTTTAATGTTCCACTGGCATAGGTGCCAATCAGGCGGTGCTGTCATCGGCCCTGTCAGCGAATTTGATTTTGATTATGATTTCACTTGCCTCAACAGGTCTTCGCAAGCAAAGTTTAGTGATTAATGAAAGAAAGGTATGCATAAGTAGGCTGGCATGTGCACCATGGAAGCCACCTGCATGTTGTCCAGCATGCCCATTGAAGTCACCAGCCACAAAAAGAAGGTCCCTACCATTCATTGATGAGGTAGTCTGCAAGAGCGTGTCATAAAATCAGTCTTTCTGTCCATCAGGTAGCTCCAGCTGAAGGGCATAGGCCGAGATAATGGTTGTTAACCCATAATGTAGCATTAATCTAATCTTAAGTATTCTATTGTAGACTGTGACTACCTCTTTTACCTTATCGACCCATTTCTCTGCAAGAAGTATACCCATGCCCCCAACCCTGTCAGTGTTCCCTGCCCAGAAGATCTTGTATCTATGTTCTTTGTCTGTGAGGAACCTAGCAGAGCCTCCTCTCCACCTTACTTCTTGGATGCAGCACAAATCTACACATCTCCATTCAAGCATCTCATCGAAAACTATCTTAGGCCTGAGAATCCAGGTTCAAAATTTCCCCAAGACACCTGATGAAGGCTGGAGGATATATCAGCTGAAATGTTGTGTTAACAACAAACAAGATGAGGACAAATATCCGTTAAATGTAAATAATGTATGAAACAGATATTGTTGTATTTCGGGATGGTCATTTTTTTTTTTTTTGCCAAATAAACACACACACTATATATTCGTTCTTCACTCATTTATTACTGTTCTTACAAGGCCAGCAATTTTGACGGGAGGGTTTAATCAAGACCTTCAACTTCAATACTTGGCTAGTACTTTATTTTATTACTCCGATGCAATTTGATCTCAAGATGTAATGAGTCAGAAGTACTGTTAACCATTTGTCTGATGTTCTAATGATTCTGCCAGCTGGTCACTTTACAAGTTCTTTGAATTTGATTGAAAAAATTGAAAGTCCTCCCTTGATAAAAGAATCAGTACAGGAAAAAGGTAGGTCAGCAGAAATGGTACAGTAGCATTTTGTTTCATTTCTTTACATCTTGAGTTCAAATCCCATTAAAACATTTTTACTTCTCTTCAAGAAATCAATAGAATAATTACCAGTCAAATACCAGGGTTGGTTCATTGAATGTTTCCTCTCCTCAAAACTATGTCCTTGTTCTTACCTCAGAAGCTGATATTTAATTCTTGAGTATGGCAAGCATTGATGAGTAATAAGAAAACTCTCAATGCCATTTCCATTCCCATTTGAAACCCATTAATTTCCTTTATACTCCTTGTGCCCTCAAGAAAGGTATGATGACCAAAATTTAGATTCTCTTGCTCTCTTAACCTTTAGTACACTGCATTTGCTCTGGGATTGTTTCCCCTGCCACTGCCCTGTTACTACAGGGGTGAAAACTCATATGGTGACATGATACACCTACAGTGTGCTAAAAATTAAATTTACAAGATTTGTGCTCAGTCAAAAGAAATAAATATTTTTAATGCTTAAATGAAATAAATTATTATCGCACTGCCTTAAACTTATGATATTATCCTTTCCTTTTACATAAATACTAAATGAGTTTATAGCATTAACTATGATATTCCTTAATATTATGAAGTAAGACAGGAATAAACATCTCACAGATGATTTGTAATTCACTTAATTATACATATGTAAATTTACATAAATGTCATTTAACTCTATTTTACTTCTAGCTTATCATAATTTAAAAGTATGCTGTAGTAGGTGGTACATAATCATGTGACTTGTATCTGAACAGTGTGTTTGCAGCAGGAGTAAGCAAAGACATGTGAAAGTATTCATGAATCCTGTGAACCATCAGGTAGTTGATGAAGCACTGCTGAAGACTTTGTCTTCAAGTAAAATGCCTTGATGTAATTCCTTCTTCAGGTATAATTGAAATCTTTTTAGCTTGACAAAGTCCATTTCTCTCCAAGCTGAACTGAACTTCTTTGAGCTTGGTGGAATCTCTCACTCTCTCTCTTTCTCTGAACTGAACTGAAATCTAATCAGCTTGGTGGAAGTCATTTCCCTCCAGGCTAACCTAAAGTCCATTGAATTTGGTAGAGTTCATCACTCTCCAAGGTGAACTGATCTTTATTGAATTTGGTGGGACCCATTTTCTCTGGGCTAAATTTAACTTCATTCAGCTATGTTCACATAAAAACATTTAATATTGAACTACAAATTAGCATGACACATCAATTTTACAATGATCTCATGACTTTAAGAAGCTGAAATTGCCCAATTCTATGCTACCTCTTTCTAGTTAACAAGTTGACTTCCTATTCAGTTTTAGTCCATGGCCAATTTCAAATATCTGATAGAAGCATTGTAATTCACATATGTTACCAGAACACTTAGGTAAAGCTTGAATATCACAATATCTTACTCAACTGTTCCCTTAAAAATGTAGGGGTTTTGTGTTAAATAAAATTCAATATTTGTATTTGTTTATCTCATACTGTGTGATCAAGAGGTATAGTACCTGGTGAATTGAATTCATGCACTTTCAATTCACTTTTGTTACTAAAACATTTGAGGCAAGCATAAATGACACACAACTCTTCATTGTCCCCCATGTTTTATTCTTAGTGAGAAATGAAAGTGATGTTTATTTAAAGTTAGATTTATTCATCAATCATCCTTGTGCCTTGAATGCAATAAACCCTGTTGATCTCAGGACTGTATTCATCCAAACCATGTGCAAAATAAGATTTTAGAGCTTAGCACTGGTATCACCTAGGTAAAACCCAGAATCTGAAGAAACTGGGTTAGTAAGAATTAGTTTATGGGAGTTTTTAGTCCATAACTTAACAAACAACACCTTCTCTGTCTATTTCATCCTCAGACGAAGGGCAAGAAATCAAAATGGTAAATTTTTCACCCTTCATGACATTTAAATTTATAAGATTCTGTTATGATTTCATCTGCTATGTAATATTTCTTTTTAATATTCTCTCTAAATCTTGAGAATTGTTGCTGACTGTATCAATTAGGATGTAAGCCTAGTGACGAAATGGTCACCTGTTCAAATCCAGCAGTTACTGAGTCATAGCCATAGCTCATCATCGTCATCATCATACAGTACATTATAACCATCAAAGGCCATTAACATGTTGCGTTTACATGATACTGGGTTAATAGTCTGAGAGATACCATTCTGCAATAGATACAACTCATTTTCAGCTGAGTGAACTAGAACAACATGAAGTGAAATGCTTTGTCCAAGGACACAATATGCTGCACAATCCAAGAATTGAACCACAAACTTACACCCATGAATCCAACTACTAACACACTAGGCCACACACTTCCCTGTTATTAATACATTTATAGTGTTTACAAGTAAATGTAAATCAACAAACTGGTAGAATTGTTAACAAATTGGACAAAATACATAGTGTCATATCTTCCACCTCTCTGAGTTCAAATTCCACATGACTGGCATCCGTGCTAGTGGAGCGCTAAGAGCACCATCTGAGCATGATCGTTGCCCGGGCTGCTGACTGGCCCCTGTGTTGGTGGCATGTAAAAAGCACCATTTGAGCATGATCATCACCAGTGTCGCCTTACTGGCACTTGTGCTGGTGGCACGTGAAAAACAACATTCATTCGAGGTGATTGACATTTCAGATTGGAGCCTGGTGCAGCCATCTGGCTCGCCAGTCCTCAGTCAAATCGTCCAACCCATGCTAGCACGGAAAGCCGACGTTAAATGATGAAGATGATGATGATGATTAGCACAAATCCAGTAAATTTAAGAGAGCAAGGGATTCAAAATTTTGGTCAACATATCTTTTTTGAGTGTATAAGGAGTGTAAAAGAAATTAATGGGCTTCAAATGAGAATGGAAATGGCATTGAGAGTTTACCTGTTGTTCATTGAGGCTTGTCATACTCAAGAACCATAAAGAGTTTAATCTTAACTCTCACTTATGACTTGGGTAATTTACTCCCGATATTATTGAGCACAGCAAATAATTTTATATAATTTTTATTTTCTCCAAATGTTGTTAATGAAAATCTTAAGATGCATTTACACACACACACACACACACACACAAACACAAACACACACACACACACACACACACACACACACACACACACACACACACACACAAACACACACACTCACATGCACAAATGCGCAAAGTCATCAAAAAGAAAGACTTCGGAATGTTTCATCAAATTATTGATCTTTGCTATAAATGCACACCTATACATCCACATCTCTTCAGAAAGAGGATTATTCGCCATCTTTTATGCTTTGACCAGTTTTTCCTCATGTCACTATCATCATCATTAAACTTCATTCTTGAAATAACTTCAGAAATCTTAACATTGAACAAAGAGAATTTTCAGCCTAAAATACTGGAACCAAACCTTTCTGTAAAATCACAATTCTGTGCGTCAAAGAAAATAAGAATGAAAAAGCAGAAACAAAAACAGAGGCAAAACTTCACGCCAGAAACATGAAAATGGCATCTATATTTAGATTGGCTTCCATATTTAAAGGCTTCACTTAATTCTTCTGTTTATAGAAATTGTAAATTTTGCGAACGAAATAAATTCTTGAAGATTTCGATTAATGTTGAGATTTGTTCAAATCGAGTAGCAACTACTTGACAAGAGACAAAACTAGATTTCTGTTGAAGGCTTCCTTCTGTTAGCATATTGTTTAGCACTTCTGATCTTTACATGGTTTGTTTTAACATCATGTCTAAGGCCATGCTGGAACACTGCATATTGTTATAACACATGAGGGTTGGAATTGTGAATGGATGGGCAGGAGTGGCTGTGTGGTAAGTAGCTTGCTTACCAACCACATGGTTCTGGGTTCAGTCCCACTGCGTGGCACCTTGGGCAAGTATCTTCTACTATAGCCTCAGGCCGACCAAAGCCTTGTGAGTGGATTTAGTAGACGGAAACTGAAAGAAGCCCGTCGTATATATGTATATATATATATATGTGTGTGTGTGTGTTTGTGTGTCTGTGTTTGTCTCCCCACCATCGCTTGACAACCGATGCTGGTGTGTTCACGTCCCCGTAACTTAGCGGTTCAGCAAAAAAGAGACCAATAGAATAAGTACTAGGCTTACAAAGAATAAGTTCTGGGGTCGATTTTCTCGACTAAAGGCGGTGCTCCAGCATGGCCACAGTCAAATGACTGAAACAAGTAAAAGAGTAAAAGAGTAACCAGTTCAGGTGTGGCTATGTGGTTAAGAAGCTTCTTTCCAAGCTCCTCATTCCTTAAGAATTTTTGCACTGTTACAAATGTACTATCATTAAATTTTGCACCGTTACAAATGTACTATCACATTTCAAAATAAAGAATGTCAATTTCCCAATTAATTATTAATTTTTGTAATTGAATCACAAATAATACTGTGGCACAATATAGTTATTGATGTGTGGAATAGATTAAAATTATTTTTAGGGTAAGTTATTAATTTTAATTTGAAAAACAATTTTAATAAAGTGTTCTCATTTATTCTTTGTCACACCCACTGAAACACCATCATGCACACACTGAGGCTGAGGGCACCTCAGTTTGGGAACACTTGGTGTTGGACAACATTATGCAATTTGCTTTTTCCATATTCAAGTCAGCATGATCTGATTTGCAGAAGATTAGGTTGTTATTCCTAGCAGGCTGTGTGACCACATAGATACCATCTTTCTGTGTTCATATGTCAGCTGTTGTAGTTGTTGTTTAGCCCCCAGGTCACCCTGTAATATTGGCATAGCTGTGTGGTAAGAAGTTTGCTTCCCAACCATATGGTTCCAGGTTCAGTCCCACTGTATGGTACCTAGGCAAGTTTCTTCTGCTAAAGCCTGGGGATGACCAAAGCCTGGGGCTGACCAAAGCCTTGTGCATGGATTTGGTTGATAGAACTAAAAGCAGTCTGATGCTTGTGTGTGTGTGTGTGAATGTGTGTGTGTGTGTGTGTGTGTGTGTGTGTGTGTGTCTACATGTGTGTCTTTGTGTATGTGTTTGTTTCCCCCCCACCACCACCACCATTGCTTGACAACTGGTGTTGGTTTGTTTATACACCTTTAACTTAGTGGTTTGGTAAAAAATAAGTACTGGGGTCAATTTGCTCAACTAAATCCTTCAAGGCAGTGCTCCAGCATGGTCACAATCCAATCGCTGAAACTAGTAAAAGACAAAAGATAAAATTTATTGAACATCCTTGATCCTTGACCTCTGGAACAAAATGAAAGCAGCTTGTACAAATACACCATGATTCTACATAAGAAACTGCTAAGGTTAATTAAAATGACTTAACGACCATTTTATAGTATATTCCATTAACATAAAACATTATATTTAAAAATTTTAGTAGACTTTCGGGGATTCCAGTATTGTTTACATTTTGTAGGATATTGGGTAACCCTATCTCGTACAAAACAATTCTCTTCAATGAAAATGAACACGCTGGATAAATTGAATAACAGCATAACAAATATTTATTATGAGGTGTTCAGCCTACATCTCAGGTAACAGAATTGCCAGGTCGCCCTTTATGGTTGGTGTGAAGACGGTGTTGATGATGGTTTATTAAGTCATTCTTCAGCCTCCGAAGAAGTTTGCTTGACTCAAAGGTAGAGTTATGGAGTGGCTCTTAGTGGTCCGGTGTCTTTGAAGGTCCAGCGCTAAGAGGTCCAGAAAAGGCGGGAACGCTTTGATATAGGCTGACCACGCATGCGTATGCGGGACTTCCTGCATGCCTTCCGGAAGACATGTCCCTGCGCATGTGTGGACGAACTTCCCAAAATGGCGACTGGTATTAGACATCACTACAATTTTGTGCATAAAAATTGTTTAGGCATCCATAAAGAAGCCTAAAATTACTGGTTTTAAATTTTGGTACAAAGCCAGCAATTTCAGGGAGTGGGGAAAGTTGATTACATCAACCCCAATACTCAACTGGTACTTACTTTATTGACCATTAAAGGGATGAAAGGCAAAGTTGACCTTGATAGAATTCAAACTCTAAACATAAAAACAGACGAAATGTTGCTAAGCATTTTGTCCAGCACAGTAATGATTCTGCCAGCTTGTTTTTCTAGAAGCCTGTAATTATTAAGATTAATTAAAATGACTTAATGACCGTTTTATAGCTATTTCATAAGCATTAGAATTTTTATAGATATTTGGGGATTCCAATATTGTTTATGCATGGTGTATAAACAATACTTTAGGAGCCCAAGAAGAAGCATGTGACTACTAAGATTAATTAAAGTGACTTAATAGCCATTTTATTATATATTATATAAACATAAAAAGGGTCAACATTGCAGTTTAGAGGTTTTAAATAAAATAAATGTAAATTGACTGGAAGTGATGCCAGTATCATCTCATAATTCCATAAAAAGAACGTGAGAACATGAAGAAAATTGTTGAAATCCCTTAATTTTATTTACAGAATTCCTTCATTATGCAGCTTCCACAAGCACCAACTAGTACAGTGTCTTTAATAATATTTTAAGTATCCCAAGGAGGCAAGCTGCCAGAAATGTGAGCATGCCAGGCAAAAAGCTTAGTGGTATTTCATCTACCTTTGCATTCTGAGTTCAAATTCTGCCAAGTTCAACTTTGCCTTTCATCCTTTTGGGGTCGATAAATTAAGTACCAGTTGTGTATTGGAGTCGATCTAATCAATTGGCCTCCTTCCCAAAAATTTCTGGCCTTGTGCCTTGAGGAGAAAAGAATATTTTAAGTATTTCAAAAAAAGCAGTCAAGGTATACTATTCCAATGTACTACACTCAGCAACACACACCACAGTGAAAGCAATACATTGGCTTGCATGTCAATGCATGAAAGTCAATATAGTTACATGTACACAATGCTGTAACCCTGCATGACAAATGAGCTGCACAGAGTGAACCAACAGGAAGCAGCATTGCTGTTCCGGTTGATTCGCATTCTATACATTGGTTATGCTACATAGATTGTTTACATGAAATTATCAGATTTCATTGTTGTCACCTCTGGTCAATTTCCTGCCATCATCATCATCATCATCATCATCATTTAATGTCTGTTTTGCATGCTGGCATGGGTTGGATGGTTTGATAGAAGTTGACCAGCTGGAGAGCTGCCTGGTTTCTATTTGTCTGTTTCAGCATGGTTTCTATGGATGGATGCCCTTCCTAATGTAAATCACTTTACAGAGTGTGCTGGGTGCACTGACATGGGCATTTTTACGTGGCACTGACATAGACACTTTTACATAGCACCAGCACAAGTGCTTTTATGAAGGAACAGTGTGCTTCCATGAAATTCTATTTTCTGTTGGGGAAAATGGTGACTAAAACAGTTGTTATGCTTCAAACAGCTTACAAGGACACTGCCATGGGCAAAACACAAGTTTACAAGTGGTTTTCACACTTTAGGAATGGTCATTTGTCGCTTGAGGACTCAACCTTGTTCAGGGCGACTGTCAACCTCTCAAATGAATGAAAACATCATGAAAATTCATGAACTGATCTTGGAGGACTGTCACTGAACAATTGACAAACTTGTTAATATGATTGGTTTGTTCTGGAACTCCTGCCAATGAATTTTGAGTGAGGAATTGCAAATGAAAAGAGTTGTTGCAGCAAAATTTGTGCTTCGCTTGCTCACAGGAGATCAAAAGCAGTCACAACTCAGTGCATGCCGTGAACAGGAAGAACATTCAGAAGTTGATTTGGACCTTTTTCTGAAGGTCATCACTGGTGATGAAAGCTGCTGCCATGGCTACAACCTGGAAATGAAGCAGCAGTCAAATCAATGGAAACATTTAATGTCACCACACCTCCACCCCACCAAAAAGCACGTCAAGTGAAGTCTAATGTCAAGACAATATTGGTTTGTTTCATCAATGAGAAAGGAATTGTCCGCATAGAATTTCTTTTTCTTGGTCTAACTGTTAACCAGACATTGTACTTGGCAGTTCTGAAACGTTTGTGAGACGTGGTGAGACGAAAATGCCCCAATCTGTGGCAAAGTGGAGAGTGGTGGTTTCGTCATGACAATGCACTTGTGCACACCACCTTGAGTGTGAGACAGTTTTTGACCAAAAATGGCATGACTCCACTTACCCACCCTCCCTATTCATCCAGTCTTGCTCCCTGCAACTTTTTTTGTTCCTCGCAATGAAAAAAGTTTTTAAAGAAAAAACGTTTTGCAGATGTGGAAGAGGCGAAGAAAAAACGGACAGAAGTGTAAGAAGGCATCACTTCACAAGAGTCCCAGAACCGTTTTAAACAGTGGAAAGTGTGTTTGGATTGATGCATTGCTTCAAATGGAGAATACTTTGAAAGCAATAAAAGTGTAAACATGTAAAGCTATGTGAATAAAATAATATTGTAAAATTCCGGTTTCTTTTCAGTACCCCCTTGTATGTGTACATATAGACGCATACATGCATATATTTATATGCACATATGCACATATATGCATGCACACACACACACACACACACACACACGCACAAACACAAATGTATATTATTATTTACAAATCATATTTAGCTAGACACTATTTGTTAGATTTGTAATCAAAATTCAAAAAAGTGTTACACAAAAGAGAGAGAGGGGAGGGGAGAATGTGTGTGTGTGTGTGTGTGTGTGTGTGTGTGTTTGTATATGTGTGAATGTGTATGTGAGTGCATATGTGAGTGTATATATAATAGGAATAAAGTAGGATATAACACTACTAAGATTACTCCTTTGAAAACAATAAAATTTCAATCAGCTGATTTTATTGGAGTTAACTCCCTTGCTTGTTTTTCTTTTTCAAGACATTTAAAGACTCCTTGAGGGAAATTTCATCTACTGACTGCATGAATAACCTCAGTTAATTGAAGTTTTTTTGACTCATTATAGTACATACGTTAGACCCTTCAGTATATATGTTTAGTATGCAGAACACACCCCTGGGGTACACAACATTGCTTGCTCTTCCATGTCTCCCTTCTATCTGATTGGCTAAAAAAAAAAATGAAATAAGGACCAAAAAAACAAAATTGCTTGAAACTGGAATTTGATTAGCTAATCAACCATTGCACTAGAATTGTTGATCACTCACTCACACATACACTCTCTCTTTCTCTCTCTTCTCTCTCTCTCTCTCTCTCACTCACGCACACATGCATACTTTCTCTTTCTCTGTCCTTCTCTGTGTAAAATTCTTTTTCCTATTTGTTCTGTTTGTCAGTTAATCCATCATTAACAGCATGCTACCACTTTCTCATTTGTCTATTCTGCAGGGGTTTGGTTAGTTGGTTGGTCTGTTGGAGAGGATTTTGTTTTTTGACCTTATTTTTTGTTTCCCCTTCCTCCTTACTTGATTTATCTATAAATAGAACATTAGGTGCTTACAAGATAGATAATGTGAACTACAAAAGTCCTTATACCTATTGATCCAGTACTCTCCAATATAGCCAGCCAGCCAGCCAGCCAGCCAGCCAGCCAGCGAACCAGCCAACCAGCCAGC
>NC_068981.1:162854195-162856878 GCF_001194135.2 Octopus bimaculoides
TATATATATATATATATATATTTGTAGGGCAAATAAGAAAGTGGAGAGGATATTAAGTTGACAGACATCAGCCGGTAAACATTCCAGTATGTCTATTTATTCAAATGTATTGCATGAATACACACACATATATTAATGGTACAGATTATCAAGTAGAAAAAGTTGGTAGTTGCATAAACAAGGGTGTGGGAGCATATAAGCATATAGAAACAAGGGAGCAATTGAGCAAATGAACAGATTGTAAAAAAACTGAATGGGTGTGCAGGTGCTAGTTCCTTACGGCCGTTTCTGCCAAGAGACAACAAAAACTTCCAGGTTATTTCCATCTCTTCAGTGTTATGCAAGGATGAGCAGATAAGGCTTGGCTAATGAATGTGCCCCTAGGCTTCTTCAGAGGGTCTAAGTGGTTGGTGGGGCTAACACATATAAAAGTCAGTTAATAATAGCTATAGTGTGTTTGTCTTTTTAAAATAGAGTAGAAAAAGAATAATAGTAAGAATAAGAACAAGCACAAGAATACAAGTGAAGTACATCATAGTATAATGATTTGGGCATAGCAAGGGGAAATAAGATACAGACTTCCCATGATGTATTATAAGATCCGTGTTATTTCATCCAGTGGTGGATAGGTGAATATAGTCGTTCTCAGGAGGAGTTTTTCAGGAACTTCAGTGGTGTGTTTGATGGTATGGTCTGTGTTACGGAGGTGAAAGTTTATATGTAAAGTGCCAGTTAGTAGATGTAACGTTGCAGAGGGTATGGCATAAGCAATTTATGATGATGAACCCAGCTTGGGAAATTTGGTATATGAGTGTATCAATGAGAAAAGGAACCAGGGGAGGCCAAAGTGTGATGTTAGTGTTTGTTACTTTTTTACCAATCAACAAGTCTCAAAATCCCTATGTGTAGTGGGGTGGGGTCAAGGTCAGTCCTACAACCTAATTGGTCAGCTCTTATTCGAAAACAATGACTTGGTTCTGGTTCGTTGATGTTTAATAAATAAAACAATGGCCAGCAGGGGCAAGTGAACGAGCGAAGAAAAACAAATAAAACAAATAAATAAGACAACTAAAGCAACTAAAACTATGGGAAGAGAATCCTATAGGACAGCATTTTATTTTTATTTTTATTATGCTGTCCTATAGGATTCTTTTACCAGAGTTTTAGTTGCTTTAGTTGTCTTGTTTATTTATTTATAGTAAAAGAATAAAAGAATAAAGGAACATATAATGATTCCAGAAGTCTTGAGACTTTTTCAGAAGAGACATTTCTTGATTTCAAAGAAATTTCAAAATTCAAATTTTCATCAGAGTAGGACCCTCTGACTTTAATGCACTTGTTGTAGTGCTGTGGCCACTTTGTGAAAGTCTCATAGAAGTCCTCCAAAGTGAAGGTGTCTGAGACCCTAATCACAGCTTCTTTTATCTTCCCCTTCAGCTTGGGAAATAACCAAAAGTCACAGGGAGCAAGGTCTGAACTGTGGGGAGTTTGAGGGACAGTTTTGATGCCCATCTTTGTTAAGTAGTTTGGTTACCAGGATGGAATTGTGGACTGATGCATTGGCTTAGTGCAGGAGCTCTGATGTTTTGCAACAAAATGTCTTTATGAATTCCCTCCAAACCTCCTCAGGGTACTCTTTGTCGACCATCTGGCCAGAAAGAACCCAGTGGGTGTAGATAATGCTCTTTTTATTGTAAAAGGGATCGTCATGAGCTTTCCCACGGACTTGCTTTGCCTGGCTTCTTGTACCAGCAAAAAACAGATGCTCAGCACATAAAAGTTAATTCATAAGCAGTCTGTAGCATTTTTTAGCCAGTTTAACACAAAACTTCATTGCATAGCAAACTTCCAAATTATCTTCATGTCCTGAGTGCTATCTGCAGATTAGTCAGCTGTGACATGCAATGTTTAGTGATGTGTGTTCAAAGTGCTGTTACAGCTGTCTCCGTCAATCTGGAATTACAGAGGTAGGCAGATCCGCTTACTAGAAATATAGTAAGGATATGCTAAAACCACAATAATCTAGAACAGTTACAACTGCCATTCCTAAAATAATCTTAAAGCTTCTAGAATGTACCTCATATATATATATGTCGTTCGATCTAACTCTCCCTCTTTCTCCCTCTCTTTCTCGCTCATTTATTATTGTCATTTATTCATCCATTTATCTAATTTTGTCACAGTTTGGCTGGCCGAAAACTCTTGGTTATTGCTTTAGTTAAGAATTCAAATGCCCAATTCTATCTCATTATTATCATCAATATTCTCTCACACCGGCAGCCTGAGTTTTTGCTGTTTCGCGGTGTGCCCACCACCTGTACCGGAAGTCTCTATCCTCTGACCTCTATTAAATGTCTCTCCCATGAACACCTCCAAAGGCTTACTGTTTCCCCATCCCTACGTAGGGCTTATCTCCTATGTAATGTAGTGATTATGTAGCACATAAAATAATGGTGTAATGTATGCAGGTTGAAAGCTATTGTATATTTATGAGTTCTGCCAAATGCAAGCTTTCTTTTCAGATACATGACACTGCTGTCCGCCATCCCAGGGTCTCACGGGCCCACACCTCCGATACCTTCAGAGTTGGCACACTTAATGTTGGCACACTTAATGTTGGCACATTGAAAGGTAGGTCTGGTGATGGTGATGATGATGATGATGATGATATATATATATATAT
>NC_068981.1:162860617-162864453 GCF_001194135.2 Octopus bimaculoides
TATATATATATATATATATATATTATCGAACCAAATTCAATGACTGGCACCTGTGACAGTGGAGTGCTAACAGCACCATCTGAGCGTGATCATTGCCAGACCAGCTGTCTGGCTTCCGTGGCAAAATTTCTACAGCTGGATGCCCTTCCTAACGCCAACCACTCCGAGAGTGTAGTGGGTACTTTTATGTGCCACCGGTACAAGGGCCAGTCAGGCGGTACTAGCAATGGCCATGTTCCAATGATGTTTTTTACATGCCACCTGCACAGGAGCCAGTCAAATGGTAATTTTTATGTACCACCGGCACATACATACATACATACATACATACATACATACATACATACATACATGCATATACAATGATAGAATAAATATCAGGCTTTTAAAAAAATGAGTGGTGGGATCAATTTGTTTGACCAAACCCTTCAAGGCAGTGCCCCAGTATGGTCACAGTCCAATGACTGAAACAAGTGAAGAAAGAAAAGAAAGGTTAAATAAGATATATATCAAGTAGAATCTTTTTGCTTTTGAAATTAAGGGCTCTAAAATCTAGATTTAGTATTCATATTAGTTAATGACATTTTATTTTAAAAATAAAGTAATTGTATGACACAGCTTCATCAAGTTTAATTTTTTTGTCACATTCTAACCTTTCATCATCTGGCACAAGCTCATCTCATCCAATGCCTCCTCTCCTCTCAAAGGATCTTTGTCTTGCAAGTTACTTGGTGACCCTGCCAGTGCTGGTGCCATGTAAAAAGCACGCAGTCCACACTGTAAAGTGGTTGGCATTTGGAAGGGCATCCAGCTGTAAAAATTATGCCAAAACTGACCTCACATGTGCTAGTGCTACATAGATGACTCTCAGCTTACTCTGTGGAGTGGTTGGTTTTAAGAAGGGTATCCAGCTGTAAAAACCATGCCAAAGCAGACAGCAAAGCCTGGTGCAGTCTTCTGCTTAGCCAGCTCCTGTCAAACCATTCAACCCATGCCAGCATGGAAGACAGACATTAAACAATGATGATGATGATGAAGTAATTTAAACTTTTTTAGCATTGAGATTACTCTGTCAAATGTAATACATATTTATCCACATCGTTTTGAATTAATCATGAATTATCCTGTAGCTTTGAGATTTTGAAGATGTGACTGTTTACTTTTAGAATGTTGTGTATGTGTGAGAGTGTCGATTTGGCTGGTTTGAACTTAAAACAGAATATTTGGGCTGGTGGATATAGCTGGTTTAAATGCTAAAGGGTTAAAACAGTATTATTTTGATGCCTAATCTCTTCCTGCTGAAAACCATGTGTGGTGTTTGATTGTGTACAGCAATCTATTGTTTTGCTGTCATATTTAGTCTTGCATGATTATTTGTTGATTTATAATTATTTTATGGCATGTATTTTAAATTCTTTATTCTTTATGTTCAGTCTCTACTTTATTATTTATTTTATTTATTTTTTTAAATTTCCAGTGTTCATTTTCTGATAAATTAATTTCAATGAATACAAAAACAGTGAAATTATCTTGATGATTACGTTCGATTTGGATTTGTGCTGCTCTGGAAATCTGATACAGAGGTATCCCAAGGCGTTGTAATATGTTTTGAGATTCTGAGCAATGATGCAATTCACCCCACGCATTTAGAACATCATTTGATAACACATTCTGCTTTAGCTGATAAACCATAGGATGTCTTTCAGTTACAAATTCACTCATTAAAACATGGTAAAATGGACATTTGTGGATCATTTCATTTACAGACATGAGAAGTTGTTGAAGCATCACATGAGATGGCCTTATTGATTGCGAATATCAAAAAATGCCATCACAGGAAAGATTCTCATAAAACCAAGTTTATTGTGAGCATTAAACCTCATCGTTGGTAAGGACTGCGCAAATAAACTTTCCTACATTTTTGTATCAAACAATATTGTCATGGATAGGATTGCCAAAATGTCTGTGGGCATCAAAAGTCAAGTTCTTGACTAATTAAGATCTTCTCCTGTGTTTGTCACTCATTTGGATGAAATGATTGATATTGTTCAATGCTTGCCACGAATTGTTTGTTAGTCTCATCTCAGACAGTCTTAAAGAAGAATGCTGGTTTTTCATTCCATAGAAAATTTTGCTACGTCACAGATATTTTTCAAGTAGTTATGAAGTTTTCTTTTTGGTACAACCAGCTTTTAGTAAAACTGGCTCTTTTGTAGGGATCTCTACTGATGGAAGTTCAAGAATGCTTAGTATGCAACCTGCTTATATAAAAGCAGTGTAAGAAAAAAAAAAACCCAGTATCTGAAAATATGCATTGCATCCTTCATCAGGAATTGAAAGATGTCATGAATCTAGCTGTTAAGGCAGTCAGTTTTATTAAAGCTAGATTTTTATGCAATCATCTCTTCAAAAGATTGCGTAAGATATGGATTCAGAGAATCAAACTCAACTTTTTCATATGAATACGTAATGGCTTTCAAAAGGAAACATGCTTTGAAGGCTATATGAATTATAAGAGGTGGCAATATTTCTAAATTCGCATTAGAAAGCAGATCTACCTGATAAGTTTAGATTAAAAGAATTTGTTTTCTGCCTCTTGCACATTTATTGAACATCTTAGATGAAACTCTAAATTCACTTAACCTTAAACTTCAAGAAGAAAATATGAACATAATTTTGCACCGTAATTTTATTCAAATCTTCATGACTACTGTGTGAAAGCATGTGGCCTAGTGCTTAGGATGCTGCACTTACGATTGTCAGATAGTGGGTTCAATTCCCGGACCAGGTGGTGCTCTAGTGTTGTGTGTCAAAGAATAGACTCAACAGTTTATCTGCATGTTGTAAAAGGCAACTGAAAATGGTTGTGGTAGGATTTGCGTTTTGACCTCATAAAACCCTCGCCAGCAACAGGCCCATGAGTTGGAGGGTTGACACCTGAGTGGTGCAAAGGTTATCTATCAGGAGTAGGGAATCACAAACAAATTGTGGATGCAGCAATGTGCATTCCACCATACTACTACTACTACTACTACTTCATAATTAAACCTCACCTTGAATTTCGACATAAATACAGCCAATTCTTACTAACTCGGATTATTATGCTGTCAACAATAATTTCCGAATTTCACTATAAAACATGAATAATCACTCATCTAATAGAATTAATCAGATACTTTGCAAATATCTATAATGAAACAGATTTCAGTGTGAGCAAATCTGATGTTTCTGATGAAGTCCAAGAAAGATTTCTTGAGTTAAGTTTAGTACATCAGCTGAAGAAGACTACGAAACACTTGATAGAGAAATGATAAAGTATTGGGTTGTTCGGAAAGTTCGTGCCGATTTATAGTAGCTTACCTTTCGACTTATTTTAGAACATGGTTGAGTCCATAAAATAGGATTTGACTACACCTCCATTTAGAGCACAGTTTAAGCTATCTTTTCATGCAAGAAGGTTTATGTTCCTTTAATCTGTGTTAATTCTGTAACCCTTTAAAATGGAAGATAAGCAAGTTCATTTTCGGCACTTGATGCTTTTCTTTTTCTGTAAAGGGAAAAATGCCTCACAAGCAACCAAAGAAATATGTGCTGTTTACGGTGATGTTTCTTTATCCGAAAGAACTGTACGGAAGTGGTTCGCAAGGTTCCAAGCTGGAGATTGTAGCCTTATTGATAAAGAGCGATCAGGCAGACAAACCATCCACTACAGATGATGACCAAATCAAGTCATTAATTGAGAATAACCCACATTGCACAACCCGAGAATTGGCAGAAAGCCTCAACCTATCAAAATCCGTTGTCCATGAGCACCTGGTAAAGCTTGGGTACGCAAA
>NC_068981.1:162864732-162868888 GCF_001194135.2 Octopus bimaculoides
GGGATTGGAAAGTACTATGAGCTTCTCCCAAGTAACCAGACAAGTAATTCTGAGAAATACAGCACACAACTGGACGAGTTAAAAGCAGCAATTCAAGAGAAACATCCAGAATTGGTCAACAGGAAGGGTGTTGTTTTCCAACATGATAATGCAAGACTGCACGTTTCTTTGGGAACCAGACAAAAATTGCTGCAGCTCAGCTGGGATGTGATACCCTACCTTCCATATTCACCAGATATTGCTCCTTCAGATTTCCACTTATTCAGGTCTCTGCAGAATAGTCTTAATGGTAAAAATTTCAATTCCTTGGATGACGTAAAAAGATATATTGGTGAACTTTTGCCATGAAACCACCTCAATTCTGGGAAGAGGGTATCTTCTAGTTAAAGGAAAGATGGAGACGCATTGTGCAACAAAATTGTTCATATTTGGTTGATTAAAAATGTAATGGCAAGTATTTATTGATCTTTTTCTTTTCTTTAAAAATCGCCATGAACTTTCTGGACAACCCAATACCTTCCTATTCATCTTTTGATATCAAATCAGTCTTTTAAAATTCTGTTGTTTGTTTCTTTGTAAAGCAGCATTTTCAGTGCTTGCTGCTGTCAATAGTAAATACAGAAACAAGCTGAATGCCAAAGCAGACTTATGTTGTACTCTAACAACAATTTAATCATGCATTCAAAACCTTGCAGCAATGAAACAATGTCAGGTGTTTCATTAAATTTTATGTCAATAATATATTTCTACTTTTGAAATTTCATTAATTTTTTGATAGTCACTTGTTCTGCTAATCTCATATTACAATTGCATTTTTTTTTCATTTCATATTATGTTTATGATCTTTAACAAATCTATTTTAATTAGATATGCTGTATATATGATTGTTGGCTTTACTCTTTATTATCGATATTATTATTATTATTACTATTATTATTATTATTATTATTATTATTATTATTATTATTATTATTATTATTATTATTATTATTATCATTATTATTATTATTATTATCATTATTGAGTGAGAGAGCAGTGCATGCCATCAAAGTGACACTGGGGTAAAATATACGAAGCCCAGTATACCCATCATGACTACCCATCTGATTAGGATACACCAGGCACATGCATCACAACTATATGTGCGCAACATGGTGATCTCATATCAAGATAAACAGCAGATGACCTCGCAGGTGGGGCCCAGTTAGAATTTTCTTCAGGTCGGGTAGCCCATCCTGCTCAAAAGGTCTCTGAATAAGATTTGTTTAAGGATGTTGAGCAAAACACCCATGTTTCCAAAGGTGACTTATTCAAACCCCAAAGAATTCCTCTCAACACATGGCTATGATGTTCCCCCACTACTTCTGCCCGTGATCAGAGATGCACATATCATCAGCCACCAAGGGACATGCTCAACTGGTTAAGAACTGTTGGCTTATTTTGCTGGGTATGATGGAAAGTGCCAGCTGTCTACAGCCAGCAGACTAAGGTAACACTTGTTTACTTGTCATGCTTCTAGAACCCTGCACAGAATTCCTGCACTTCCAAGCAATGCTGATTTTTGTAGGTGTTCTATCCTTATTTTGCACCAGTCTTTTTGAGTCATATTGGTAGTTGAGTGCTGATACTTCCAAGTGCACCAATTACTATTGGTATCGCATCTACTCTCCTCATTGACCACAACCTTCGTATTTCCTACTTCAAATAATTGTTCAATTTTTCTTCTTTTTTCTCTTTGATCCTGGTGTCTTGGGACATGCTCTGTCGATTATCATGCAATTTTTTTCTTTTTTATTCATCATAACAATGTCTGGTTTCCGATGTTTGGTCAGGTGATTGCATTCCACAGTATTTTGCAATCTTCATTCTCAGTGACTCCTTCTGGGGTTTGCTCATACCACACCTTTGCTCTTTGTAGGCTATGATTTCTACAGAGCTCCCAATGGATCATTCTTGCCACATTGTCATGTCATCTTTTGGATTCATGTTGTAGTACCTTCACATATACACATATGTCTTCACATATACACATAAATGTATATATAAAATTAGTAAATAAATATATATATACATACATAGACATAAACACATACATAATATATATATATATATATTTATTTATTTATATATACGCCAAATCAGATTGGAGCCTGGTGTAGCCATCTGGTTCACCAGTCCTCAGTCAAATCGTCCAACCCATGCTAGCATGGAAAGTAGACGTTAAACGATGATGATGATGATGATGATATACACATAAACACATACATAATATACACATATACATACACACATAAACACATACATAATATATATATATAAATGTGTATGTGTGTGTGTGTGTACATATATATGCAAGCAGATTGGTCAAAATCATATTCCAAAAATTCGGCTTGTTGGAGCCTTCTAAGAAGTACAAAAAAGAAGATAGTCATTTTACTACAGTTGTCAAGAATTCAACTGTCAGTTAAATACATTATAAAATCTGATGATTACTACGAACATATGAAAATGCTAATTGAACTTTATGAACATTACAAAATATTTTTTGTAAAGTTTAACACACTTCACAACACTGTAAAATAATTAATATTTTTGTTAAATACCATAATAAAAAACTTGAAAACCAGACCATGTTTTACCTTTATTCAACTGATATTATTCTATACACATTTACACAAATTTGGAAAATATATATATGTGTGTGTGTGTGTGTGCGTGTGTGTGTCCCAATTATTCTGAAGCCCAGCTTTGTCTGCCTGAGGCCTACTTTGACTGTATAGGAGTCTGTGAAATACTCAACCACATACACTATATTTCAATGGGTCTCACTGATTGAACACCTGCTACACTCCATCATCAAAACCTACCTAAAATCCACTATTACATGAAAATGTTTCAATACATACATACATCATCATCATCATCATCATCATCATCATCATTGTTTAACGTCTGCTTTCCATGCTGGCATGGGTTGGATGGTTTGACTGAAAACTGGTAAGCCAGTGGGTGGGTCTATACCAGGTTCCAATCTGATTTGGCATGGTTTCTATGGCTGGATGCCCTTCCTAACGCCAACCACTCCGAAAGTGTAGTGGGTGTTTCTTACGTGCCACCAGCATGGGTGCCATTGACCTGACAACAGGATCAGTCATGACTATGGTCTTACTTGGCTTGACAGGTCTACAAAAGCACAGTGTATTGCCAAAGGTCTTGGTCACCTGTCACTGCTTCCATGATGCTCAATGCTTGAACAGTGCTTTTTATGTGCCACCAGCACAGGTGCCAGTCAGGTGGCACTGGCATTGGCCACAACTACAGCTTCACTTGGTTCAACAGGCCTTCATGAACACAACACATCACCCAACAATTGAAGGGTACTTTTGATGGGCCAGTTACACTACACTGGTGTTGGTCATGACTATGATCTCACTTGGTTTGATGTCACTGCCTCCATGAGGCCCAATGCATGAACAGCGCTTTTTATGTAGCAGATTAGAGCCTGGTGCAGCCATCTGGTTCGCCAGTCCTCAGTCAAATCGTCCAACCCATGCTAGCATGGAAAGCGGACGTTAAACGATGATGATGGTGATGATGATGAGATTGGAGCCTGGTGCAGCCATCTGGTTCGCCAGTCCTCAGTCAAATCGTCCAACCCATGCTAGCATGGAAAGTGGACGTTAGACGATGATGATGATATATATATATATATATATATATATGTAAGTATGTATGTATATATATGTGTGTGTGTGTGTGTGTGTGTGTACACACATACATACGTATATACATATTTATAGCTTCAGAAAATTATAAACTACGGTTTGATAGTCTTTTTATTCACATATGTACAAATATGTATGAATATGGACACACATATACTACTACATGCATCAATATACATACATAACCACACATATTAACAATGCTTATACACACACACACACGCACACACACACACACTTATGAACATGCTCTCACGTGTATGCATATATGCACACACTCATATACACACAGTAATAAACTAGCATACATACATGTGTTTATATGCACATGTACACACATTCTCACAGCGCATAGAAATACATTGCTCAACACATGCCCATAACCATTGAAATTGTGCCCATAAATATGCAGATACCCACAAAAACATGTT
>NC_068981.1:162874218-162878086 GCF_001194135.2 Octopus bimaculoides
TAAAGAGTGAATTTATTCAATAAAATCACCATTGGCTTCAACCAGACGACTTCGGAATCTCCAGCAACTCTTCTGGATGGTCTCCTTGTTTAAGTTAGTGAATGCTGCTATAATCCTTGCCTTTTGTTCATCTTTGGTGTTACAAAAAGTTTTGTTGGTCTCTTGCTCAACTAAGCCAAATACATCAAGGGGGTTGCAGTCTGGGGAGTTAGGTGGCCAGATGTTAGGGGTGATGTATTAGGTTGGCAACTAAGTTCCCGCCATTTTTTAAAATTTAAATTTTTTAAAAGGTTTAATAAAAAATAACAACTAATTAATCAATAATGTATTCACTCTTGTTGTTTACAACTTCTTCCCAATGTTCATTGAGTATTATGCTGAATTTTGCCCAAGAATTGTGTTATGGGTATGCGTAGAATGAACAAGTGAATCCTCATTGTTTAAACCAATGGACTGGCAATGGCTGCCTTGAACTATACTTTAAAAGGCATCATGAAAACTCCTATGGTTTTGTCAAAGCTCATATAAGTTACTGTTCTTCCTTTAAGTACCTGTAAGACGACCTCAGGTAGAAAAAAAAAAGTACCACATAGGCAGCAACGTTTGTGGTTATGAACTTGGGTTTTGCCTACCTGTGTATTATGGAACCGTATTGTAAGTAGTTGTGTAACACTTGCCTTCTTGCTACATCCTGAATCTGAAATGATAGGTATATGTTTGTGTGTGCTCTCTGCCTATCAAGGGAGTATATATCTTGTCATATCTGACATACATCGTCCAGAAGCTTCCACCTTTTTTCTCAACATTATGTGAAAACCTCTAGTTTTGTTTTGTTTTTTTTTTCTAAATTTTTTATTTTATTTTATTTTTATTTATTCTTTTACTCTTTTTTTTTGTTTTTTTTTGAAAACCAGAAATATTTTACTTTCCGCTTTGCTCTTTCCTGTGATGACCACGCTGAACCACTCATGCATATATTAATAAATATGCAAAAATAAGAATAGATATTTACAAAAATATATGTACACAAATTCCAAGGACGAACCTTCTTTTCTATCCTATGTAATAGGAGAGACATTTAAATATTCCAAAGTCCTTTGCTTGTGAAAAAACAAACCCAAAATTCAATTGTGCCTAAAAGTTGTTGTTGTTGGCACTCCATCGCTTACAACGTCGAGGGTTCCAGTTGATCCGATCAACGGAACAGCCTGCTCGTGAAATTAACATGCAAGTGGCTGAGCACTCCACAGACACGTGTACCCTTAACGTAGTTCTCGGGGATATTCAGCGTGACACGGTATGACAGGGCTGACCTTTTGAATTACAGGCACAACAGAAACAGGAAGTAAGAATGAGAGAAAGTTGTGGTGGAAGAGTACAGCGGGGTTCGCCACCATCCCCTGCCGGAGCCTCGTGAAGCTTTAGGTGTTTTCGCTCAATAAACACTCACAACGCCCGGTTTGGGAATCGAAACCGCGATCCTATGACCGTGAGTCCGCTGCCCTAACCACTGGGCCATTGCGCCTAAAAGTAACCCTAAGAGAAATCACCTTTAAAGCAGAATTCTGTAAATGTGTGTATCCACAACAAACAACATCAACAAAATAACAACTGCAGTATCAGCCTGAGCACTAATAATAATGGTTTCTAACCTGTGCACAGGGCCAGAAACTTCAGTGGGGAGAATGTTAGTAGATTAAATAGACACAAGTACTTGACTGGTTCACTTCCATTTATAGAGCTTCATTACTCCTGAAGAAGGAACCTCTCCTTGAAATCCCTTTTACTGCCATCTATTTCTAGCCAGTTGTGAGCATGTAGGCCTCTGGTAGCTGGTGAGATCATCTTGCTATCTTGTCTTTGGTCAACCTCTTGATCTTGTCTATTGTCTTGGTGTCGATTCCGTCATCCTGATTGACTATCTGTTGTCTTTCAGTCGCATGGTGTGGCCAACCCATCTATATTTGTTTTCCTTGATGGTTTTTATGATGCCATTGACCCTCATCTGCTGTTGTACCCAGGTGTTGGTTTTCTTGTCCTGCAATGTGATGCTGAGCATGATTTGTTCCATTTTTCATTGGGCTACAATGAGGGCATTCGTGATGGTAGTACTGAGAGCCTGTGTTTCACTGCCATAAATTATCACCAGCAGGATTTACTTGCTGAAGGTCTTTCTTTTAATTTTCATGGAAGCCTTGGGACTTCTCATAAGGTTTTCCACTTATCTGATACTTAATTCAATTGACTCCAAGAGGAGAGATCAAATTTACCTTTCATCCTCTTGGGGTTGATAAAGTAGAAAACCAATCAAGCAACTAACCTTCTCCCCTCGAAGTTGCAAGCTTTATACCAGTTTTTAACCATAGGATGAAAGTTAACTTGAATCTACCTTGCTGGAATTGCACAGATTTGAGTAGCTCCATTGAATTTTCAACAACAAATGATTCTTTGCTTGCACTTTGATCAGAACCTTTTACAGAATGATATCTACTGCATATCCATAGTCCTTGTTATCCCTCAGCAATTCTACTACTCCATTGCTCACATACATGGCTCTATCTATTCATCACCTTATGTATCTGTACAGATATACCTCGGCTTAAGTCATTTTGATTTAAGTCTTTCTTGATTATACTTCAGTTTTCAGAAATAATATATGGAAAAATAAAATTCAAGTTAAGTCATTTTACTCAACTTTATGTCTGTCTGCCACAAATATTGGAATCATAAAATCCCTAGAAAACCATTAAAAGCATGTTTTTTTTTTTTATTATGCACCCTTTTCAAAGCCTAGCCAGGCTCATGGGCCCAGTTTCCCGGTTACTACGGCGCATGTGTTCCCCCCAGCTGGACAGGATGCCAGTTCATCACAGCGTTACTCAAGAAACAGGAAGAAAGAGTGTGAGAAATTTGGGGACGAAAGAGTACAACAGGGGTCGCCACGACCCCCTGCCAGAGCCTCATGGAGCTTTAGGTGTTTTCGCATAATCTTTGAAGAAATGGAAAGTCTTCTTTTTCTTTGGATTGTTAGGTTGAATCGTCAGTGTGCTACTATTAGTGAATAAATCATTCAAGAGAAAGCGTTGTCTTTGTTTGAGGACCTGAAGAATATCCAGATGAGAAAGATGAAGAGCTCAAGGCAAGTCAAGTATGGTTCATGAGATTTAAGGAGCGAAGGAGTTTTCACTCCATTAAGAAGCAAGGTGAAAGTACATCAGCTGACGAACAAGCAGCAGTGGAATTTCCAAATGCATTAAAGAAAATCATTGAAGAAAATGGGTTTCTTCCCGAACAAATTTTTAATGTATTGGAAAAAATTGTCAGACCATTAATTCATTTCCAAGGAGGAGAAAACTATTCCAGGTTACAAGGTCTTAAAAGAACATGTGACCATTATGTAGGGAGGTAATTTTCGGTTTAGCCTAGAGACAAGTAAATTCGGCCTAGCCTAGCCTAGAGACATGTTAATTCAGCTTAAGTCGTGTTTCCTGGAACCAATTAATGACGTAGGTGAGGTATGCCTGTAGTCTATTTGAGGAGACCTATGCACAACTTCCAGAGAGATCCTAAAGATCACAGGCTTCAATCTACTACTCTAGCTAAACATTTTAGAAAAATGCTGTTGAAATGCTGAAACATCCATTTGGTCAGATATCATATGGCCATTATGATCAATCAACGACTATATAGTGAATGTGTTGCCACTTCACATTTCTGGTAGCTAGGCATTTCAAACAGCTTTTCACTTTTATGTCTCAGTGCAATCAGCCCAGCTTTCATGTTCAGCATTAGAAAAATTGTCAAAGGGTTATTTTCCCTATTGTATGAGCTACAATCTCTCTCTCTCTCTCTCTCTCTCTCTCTCTCT
>NC_068981.1:162888881-162896001 GCF_001194135.2 Octopus bimaculoides
ATATATATATATACATATATATATATATATGCATATATATGTAAATATATGTATATATATATATATATATAGATATATATATATACACACATACATACATATATATATATATATACATATATTTACATATATATGCATATATATATATATGTATATATATGTGTGTGTGTGTGTGTGTAAATATAGATAGATATGTTTATATATGTGTGTATATCTATCTATCTATCTATATATTATATTATATTATATTATATATACATAAATTACTGATCTGTTAATGGCATTTTGTTTCAATGCTACATCATACAACAGAATATATCTATAGATTTTTTTAGTGAACACTATGTGCAGAAAGATGTAAACAGCTTGTTTGCATATACTATAGTAAGTTCATACATAGAAAGAGAAGGTTCAGTGGGAATTGTCTCAATTCTGATTTGGGACTTTGTCAGTGATTGAGTGATCTCATTAACCGTCTTTTGGAGAAACTAGTTATAAGCCCAAGACTACTAAATTAAGAAAGTTGGATAGACTAATGCACCTTTGGCAGTTAGTTCAGTTAATAGATTGTTTGTGTGTTCAAGTAGAGGTAATCACTCACTGATGAAATCCCAACACAAGCTTTCAATCTCGTTCATCTGATCCCACCTTTTCTGTCCACAAAGATGTTGCACATACAAAATGGTGTTTACATCTGCCTGTATTTACTTTCCCTGTTGACTAAACATCTATAAATATATTCAACAGTATAATATGACATAAATACATGCATACATACACCCATACTCATGTGTATGTGTGTGTGTATGCATAAGGTTTATTGAAATAATATTTACCTCATGACATCAGTTTCATGTGACTGCAATTTCCAGGTGAGAACTCTTATAACTCAGTTTGGATGTATATATTATCTTTGTTGGTGTGGGCTTGGTCTTCTGCTTGCATCTGTTCATTGCTTTGCATTTTGCATTTATAGGTCAGCTGTTAGTTTTTCTGCTTCATGATTGGTTATTTTTTTGCAATGTGGTGCTTATATTTCTTATATTGATATTATGGTGGGAATGTGTTCTTCATTTGTAATTGTTGTGAATTTATTTGCTAAGCTAGTTAAGGTTCCTTTTTGGTTTGCTTTTGTGGTAAATTTGTATCATCAAATTTGCCAATATTCTTGTTTTCATAAAAATCAAGGAATTTTAAAGATATATATAATTTTTTGTGAGTAACAGGACATATTTATTTATGAAGGAGTTTCTGATATTATAAGTGATATTTCATGGTTGGGTGACTTTGGCAAACATCTTTTCAAGAATGAATGGGTTTTTGATGTGACTTGGAGAAGGTGTATATTGAGCAAATCAAAGATTTCCATTTCTTTATTTCATTGGGTCCTTCGTCCTTAGTCCATCCCGCATCTGGTGGTGCATTGGGCAGACAACAATCTCCACTGATCTCTATCAGTAGCCTCTCTCTCGATGCTTTCCCATTTCCTGTTTATTACTGCTATGTCTACCTTGAATGATCTGTGCCATGTTGTTTTTGGTCTTCCTCTCTTTCTCTTTTCGCCAGGTGGTTCCCATCTAAATGCTGTTTTGGCGTGCCGTTGGTCTGGCATGTGAAAAATGTGCCCGGGTAGTCTCATTTTTCTCTCTGCCATGATGTCTTGCAACCTTCTTGACTGTGTTCGCTGGAGAATTGGATTATAAGTCTTTGGGCATGTCTCTGTGTGTCTGTGTAGGTGGGATGTTGTGGTCAGTGCTTGTTTATTTTTTTCTTGTGCATTGAACTAGATAAATGTTTCATATGTTTGTTTATGTTTGTATATGTCATGGTTGAGTGGCTTTGGCTACAACGTTCATAATTTTAGTTCCGTTATACTGTTAAACTAATTAAAGATTTTTGTTTACTTCATTAAAGAGAGCGTGCATTGTTTGAATTATGTTTCTAGGTGTGTTTCTATTTGTGTGCATGTGTATGTGTGTGCATATGCAAGCAAGTGTGTGGGTATGTGTATGTGTGTGCGTTTGTTGTAGTCAAAGTTTGTTTATATTCTGTGTGTGGTTTAGTATGTCATGTCTGTTTATGCATGTATGTGTTTTGGCAAATGCGTTTTCTATTTGTCTATGACTGCATAAATGTTATATGCTATGTATTTGGTATCATGTCTTTAATTTGGATTGGGTGTTTGTGGTTCAATTTTTATAATTGTGATAATTTTCATGTGTGCAGGAGGGGACAAGATGGTCTGTTACTCTATCTGAAACTTGGGATATATTTCTTTCTTCCTCTTTAGTAAGTGAGTCTGTTTTGTGTGATTGTGTGGTATTTTTCTGTGGTGCATAGGAAGCAGGTTCAAGAAGCATTTATGTATGATGTTGCTCATTCAATCAATATTTTATTATTGTTTTCTTATAACTCCCAGATGTGTTTAAACAGGAAATGTCAAGTGTCTTTTGTGCATATTACAGAATCTTTATATGTGTTGTGTGTCTACCTCCTTCAAGGTTCCTCTAATAAAGATGATGTGTTTTCTTTTTGGCTTTTGTTTGTCCAACTTGTGACATTGTTGCTTTACAGAAGATGCTTATTTGTAAACAATTTCCATGTAATACAGTTCTATATTTAAGAGATGAATTATGTACATTATTTACATTATTTACAATATTTACATTTGACAGATATTTGTCCTCATCTTGTTTGTTGTTAACACAACATTTCAGCTGATATACCCTCCAACCTTCATCAGGTGTCTTGAGGAAATTACGAACCTAGGTTCTCATTCCTAAGGTATTTTTCGATGTTATTATTATCATTATTATTATTATTATTATTATTATTATTATTATTATTATTATTATTATTATTATTATTATTATTATTATTATTATTATTATTATTATTATTATTCAGGTCACTGCCTAGAATCGAACTTGGAATCTTGGGGCTAGTAGCCCGCTCTCTTAACCACTATGCAATATGGAGTAGTGGTTAAGAGCATGGGCTTCTAACCCCAAGATTTCGAGTTCGATTCCAGGCAGTGACCTGAATAATAATAATAATAATAATAATAATAATAACATTGAAAAATATCTTAGGAATGAGAACCCAAGTTCGAAATTTCACAAGACACCTGATGAAGGCTGGAGGGTATATCAGCTGAAGGCTGGCAGGTATATCAGTGTTAACAACAAACAAGATGAGGAAGATGAGGACAAATGTAAACAATGTAAATAATGTAAATAGTTTCCATGTAACAGATCTGTTCTTGTCCTGATGCAGTTGTATGACTTTGTGACTCAAGCTACAGGATAACCATTAAG
This sequence comes from Octopus bimaculoides, assembly GCF_001194135.2. Lineage (NCBI taxonomy): Eukaryota > Metazoa > Mollusca > Cephalopoda > Octopoda > Octopodidae > Octopus > Octopus bimaculoides. Next base: position 162,892,199 of record NC_068981.1, read on the forward strand.
ATTCATCAAATTACATATTTTACAAATATTGATTATTCTTCTCTTATTCAACAAAATTCATGACGAAATTCAACATTCTTGTGAGTGAGTGAGTGTGTGTGTGTGTGTGTGTGCGTGTATGTGTTTGTGTGTGTGAGCGTGTACATGTGTGTGTGTGTGTGCATGCGTGTGTGCATGTGTGTGCGCGTGTGTGTATATACTTATATCTTCATTATCATTGCTTTAGTGTCCACCTTTCCATGCTTGCATGGGTCAGAAGGAATTTATTGAGGCACAGTTGGAAAAGTAGCCGTCAACTTTTGTAACATAGAGAATGTAAAACTCTGCTGTGTTTCTTTAATTTCACTCCTGTAAACTTTACCTAAAGAAGAAATCTGTCTGAAACCCTAGATTTTTTACTCCCCACTACTAATTTACTGCACTCTCCTTTTATCATTTGTTGTAAATAATGCAGCTATTGCTGATACAGATCATTTCCAGCCTCTTTGGATTCTGTTGTATTATTTATATATGGATATATTTCTAGCTACATAAAAAGATATACATATATGTGTGTGTGTGTGTGTGTGTGTGTGTGTGTATGTTCTCTATGTGGCCTGTGTGTTTTCTGTACTCTGTTTATGTTCTGCTTTTCATTTTGTCCACGTCTTTTTATGACGTCCTGTACCCAGATATGCATCTATATATACATGTAGATGTAGGTATGTACATACATCATCATCATCATCACCATCGTTTAATGTCCGCTTTCCATGCTAGCATCAGTTGGACGATTTGACTGAGGACTGGTGAAACCAGATGGCTACACCAGGCTCCAATCTGATTTGGCAGAGTTTCTACAGCTGGATGCCCTTCCTAACGCCAACCACTCAGAGAGTGTAGTGGGTGCTTTTTATGTGCTACCGGTACAAAGGCCAGTCAGGCGGTACTGGCAACGGCCATGCTCAAAATGGTGTATTTTATGTGCCACTCACAAAAGAGCCAGTCCAGGGGCACTGGCAACGATCTCACTCGAAAGTCCTTACACATGCCACAAGCACAAGTGCCAAAAAGGCAAACGCTGGGCACAGGTGCCATCACAATTTCGCTTTCGCTTGTACGTATATATGCATATACTCACATATTATTTGTATTATTATTATTATTATTATATATATATACATATATATATATATATATATATATATATATATGTCCAACCCATGCTAGCATGGAGAGCGGACGTTAAACGATGATGATGATGATGATGATATATATATATATATATATATATATATATCATTTAATTTGGACAGATAAATTCTAGTTGGCTGAAAAGATAAGCTTCATCATCCATAATAAATGTGTTCAAATTCTTGGTCAGCATTTTAGTTGAAAGCATATTTTAAATGTATGAATATATGCATACATACATACATTCATACATACATACATACATACATATGAGGTGGTGAGGCAAGACCTTCGTACATTGGGCCTCACCGAGGCGATGACTACTGACTGAGACCTTTGGAAATGTGCTGTGCGTGAGAAGACCCGGCAAGCCAAGTAAGATCGTTGCCAGTGCCCCTGGACTGGCTCTTGTGCGGGTGTCACATAAGATGCACCATTTTGAGCGTGACCGTTGCCAGTACCGCCTGACTGGCCTTCGTAGGATTTTCGAGCGAGATCGTTGCCAGTGCCCCTGGACTGGCTTGTGTGGGTGGCACATAAAAGACACCATTTCGAGCGTGGCCGTTGCCAGTATCGCCTGACTGGCCTTCGTGCAGGTGACATGTAAAAGCACCTACTACACTCTCTAAGTGGTTGGCGTTAGGAAGGGCATCCAGCTGTAGAAACTCTGCCAAATTTAGATTGGAGCCTGGTGTTGCCATCCGGTTTCACCAGTCCTCAGTCAAATCGTCCCACCCATGCTAGCATGGAAAGCGGACGTTAAACGATGATGATGATGATGATGATGATGATACGTACATATGTACATACATGTGTACATACATAAATACATACATGTATAGTGTTATGGGTGTGTTGATTGACCTCTCTCTTGACTGCCTCATATGTAATAGTCCAGTGGATTGAGGGCTGGTGAGCTAGGAAGCTCTGTATCTGAGAGAACAAAACCATGGAGATTGGTACATATCCATGCTTTGGTTGTTCTAGCCTTGTGAGATGGTGCAGAATCTTGTTGGAAGGTGTAAAGTCTTTTGTAGCATACTCATTCTATCCAGAGCTTCACAACTTTCTCCAACACCTTTGTGCAGACAGTGGCATTGATTCTTAAACCCTGTGGAAAAAGTTAGGGGGCATGACATCTTCCTCGTTGCTGATGACTCCCAGAACCATCACATAGTTTGCATGACCATTGTAACCTCCTTCAAGTCTCTGCATAACCATCTGTTGTTCCTTCAATTTACCTTTTGGCCCTGTTTAAAGTTTACCTCAGTGAAGGTGCGTGGCTTAGTGGTTAGGGGCATTCGACTCATGATTGTAAGGTCGTGAGTTCAATTCCCGGCGACGTGTTGTATCCTTGAGCAAGACACTTTATTTCACGTTGCTCCAGTCCACTCAGCTAACAAAAATGAGTAGTACCTGTATTTCAAGGGGCCAGCTTTGTCATACCCTATGTCACGCTGAATCTCCCTGAGAATTACGTTAAGGGTACACATGCCTGTGGATTACTCCAGCCACTTGCATGTTAATTTTACGAGCAAGCTGTTCCGTTGATCGTATCAGCTGGGACCCTCATCGTCGTAACCGACGGAGTGCTCCTTTTTTAAGTTTACCTCATCAGAAGATGCATGTTTGTGTATGTATGTATGTATGCATGCATTCCAACCTCTTGATGTTTTAACTTTGCATGAATCAAATAATTCTCTTTTGTCACATCTGACAAAAACTGACTCCTCTGTTTCACATACTACTTGTACTGGATGTCCTCATGCACAACTCTTCTGATGATGCATTACGAAACCTTTGTGATGGTTCTGATTGACTTTCAGGAGTTTTATTTATTATTTCCAGAACATTTTGTACAAAGTTATATGTTCTGATCATATCAGGACCCTGTGCATGCATTTTGCATTTAGTTGATGTTGACTCCCCATCAGCAGCTTCCAGCTCCTTTTGAAATTTGACAATGAAGGATCTGGCAACTTTTGGGAAGCAAGTTATCTCTGTGTCACTATGCTATGCTTTTAAGGTAATGATTACAGCATGCTTTTTCATTTGCTGAGTTAACCTGATGTCTGATATTATTGATCTGAAAAGTAAGATAAAAACAGATAAGTTCAAAGATGCTCCATGTACAGGGTGCAGTCAATAAATTGTCTAAATTACACAAAAATGAAAATAACACTGACATCTCCAAACACCACGATACGATGTTGACTGGATGTTTGATTTTTATCACTTTTGGTATGTGCATTGTCCTCAGATTGACACCCAAACACTCTGAAATGTTTCTATGGGAACTTCTGGTATGAATGCCAAGCAGTGCAATACGTCATTTCCAAACTTCTGGCAGAGTGAATTGCATCGTGGTGCTGTTTTTCTCACAGATGGTGCCCAACTGACCCTACTATATTGTGTAGTCAACGAAATCAAAATCAAAAACGCTCATTTGCAAAACTAAAACTATAAATGGTAACAGTTTACCCATCGCACCCTGTATGTATGTATATATATATATCATCATCATCATCATCGTTTAACATCCGCTGTCCATGCTAGCATGGGTTGAACAATTTGACTGAGGACTGGTGAACCAGAAGGCTGCACCAGGCTCCAATCTGATCTGGCAGAGT
>NC_068981.1:162898207-162898801 GCF_001194135.2 Octopus bimaculoides
CGCTACCATCACCACCACAAACACCAACATCGCCACCACCACCACCACTTCTCCCCCTCACTCATCCTTCCACTCATACTCCTCCCTTACCCATCTTACCTGTTTATCTAATTCAGTTCCTTTTTCTTTGCTTTATGCTTAATCTCTCAACCAACCTCATTTTTCAAACACATATGCACACATACATGCATATACATATGCGTATACACACACACACACACACACACACACATACACACACTCACAAACATATGCATACACACCATACACATGTACACATATGCACATATACATAAAGACACATACACATGCGCATGCATATATATGTATATACATACATATATATTTATGTGTGTATGTATGCATGCATGCATGTATATGTGTGTATGTATGTGTATACACACATATTCATATACATCATACAAATGTTTATATGCATATAAACACACACACATATATATATGTGCACGCACTTAGACATGGACGCAAACACACACATATATGCATGTATGGACTGTATATGTGTGTATGTATGCGTATACACACAAACGCACATTCATATACATCATACACATCTGTTTATATGCATATAAA
>NC_068981.1:162899593-162903150 GCF_001194135.2 Octopus bimaculoides
GTGGGAGGGTTGGGTGATTAAATGGCACCATTGGGAGGTGAGACCAAATGTTATAGTTTCAGACCTACTGGCATCATTGTTATTCTTCACTAAAAGTAATTCCACTTCAATCCAATTTCATTAAACCATTTTTTTGTTGAAAGAATATTACGCAAGTACATGGACAGAACGGAAGCGACTAGATATTATAACAGAACAACTGGGTTGAGGGAAGTTAGAGTATAAAGGGAGAATACCACATCATTCTGAATGACTAGCAATACCATAGGGTAAAGCAGACACTTTAATCTTACAGAATACTTGGTAACCTTACTAGGGCTGGTGCTATTTATTATAAAACCTATCCAGTTTACTCTGTAAGGTGTTTAGTGAATGAACAAGCATGATATAGATTTAAGAGGATCCTTTAGGCTTACAAAATACCTGGTAACTTCGTTAATGATATTGTCATTATAACAACTATCCAGTTTATTCTATAAGATGTTTGGCAAATGAGCAAAGATAACATAGTGTTGAGAGGATCCTTTAGTCTTACAGAATGCCTAACAACTTCACTAGTGCTGGTGTCATTACAACAACCATCTTGTTTACTCTGTAGAATGATTGGTGAATTAGTGAAGAAAATACAGTGATGAGAGAACCCTTTAGTCTCTCCAAATACATAATCTCTAGCTCCAGTGTCATGATAAATTATGCCCAAGAAAATCCATAAAATGTTTGGTGTCTGCGAGAGCATCCAGTCAGAAACTATCAGATGGAGTGTACAAGCAAGATGTGTTCTTCCTACTGTCCCTATACATGGCAGACTTAAACCATTGTCCAGTTTAATACTATGACCTGGCTCTCAGGTGTTTTTAATGAAGCTATTTTGCTATGAGTATTCAAATCTCCATTCTCCATTTTTTTTCTTTCTTTCTCTATAACATTCATGGAGATAATTCATTAAGACCATCACCTTTTCTGAAAAAGCAAATTGCATTTGTTTCATTTTTTGTTTTTTAATGATGTATGTGAATTACAGGCTGTCCATCTCTAAGCCATGCATTACTGAAAACTAATAAATCACTTAATATTTAATTAATGCTAATTGTAGACATTATATCCTAAGGCAATTACATAATTCTATTTGTTTTGTAGAAAGAAAACCCTCCAAAAAGCTTTTGAGTTTAAGAGATTAGGAAACTAAATTCATATCCTTTTGTGTCCTCTCTACACCAGTAACCCCTACATTGTATTCTCTTCCTGGTTCATGCCAATCTTAGAGACCCAGCAAAAGGTTATATACATACAAACTTACATACATACATACATACATACATACATACATACATACATACATACATATACAATAGGCAAACTATAGTTTTTGTTTACCAAATATACTTACAAGATATTGGTTGACCCAGAACCATAGCAAAAGACAATTGTCTAAGGTGCATGGCAATTTGAGTATGTATCTTCAACTATAGTCTTTATATATATATAACCACTCTCGGAGTGGTTGGCATTAGGAAGGGCATCCAACTGTAGAAACTCTGCCAAATCAGATTGGAGCCTGGTGCAGCCATTTGGTTCACCAGTCCTCAGTCAAATCGTCCAACCCATGCTAGCATGGAAAGCAGACGTTAAATGGTGATGATGATGATGATTGATATATATACTTTCATTCTTTTACTTGTTTTCAGTCATTTAACTGAAGCCATGCTGGAGCACTGCCTTTAATTGAACAAATTGACCCCAGGACTTATTATTTGTAAGCCTAGTACTTATTCTATTGGTTTCTTTTGTCGAGTCGAACCGTTAAGTTACAGGGTCATAAACACACCAGCATCGGTTGTCAAGCGATGGTGGAGGAACAAACAGAGACACAAACAAACACATAGACATACACACATACACACACGAACACTATTCAATTTTTTTTCTCCGTGTTTTTCTCCTTGTCTCCGTATTCTTTCTGTTGAAGAGCGTAGCTCGAAACGTCAAAGACTTTCCGTATTCCCGAGCGTCATACTAATATATACTTTTGTTATTTACACCACCTGTCCTCGTCTGTTGTTATTTTTTGTATATTCTCCCATATATATATATATATATACACATTGGCAAATTGTTTCTTATCTGCATCCCCTCTGGCTAAGTAAACCTGTTTCCTAGCTTCCCTTCTTGCGATTTGATACAGTTCCCTGTTACCACCACACTTCCAGTCTTTCCATGCCTGTTTCTTTACCCTAATGGCCCTGTCAACTACATTGTTCCACCACCATGTTACCTTAGGTCGAGAAGGGACTTTGCACCAGCCACAGATCTGGTTATTAGCCCTCAACAGGTTGTCCTGTAGGAACCTTATGTATGTGTGTGTGTGTGTGTGTGTGTGTGTGTGTGTGTGTGTATACATATGCCCTTTAAATTCATTTTTGGGAAACATTTTGAATATTTATATAAAAGCTCCTACTCTATTATGTCAGCTACAGCCTAAGGATGCCAACTGGCAATAACAATTTTTTGGGGTCACACTAAGCTGTGTCGATATAATGTAGGATGAATATAGTAATAATAATAATAATAATAATCCTTGGATGGAATTTACAAATATTTTATAAATATATTTTACAAATATTTATAAATGCCATCCAAGGATTATTATTATTATTATTATTACTATATTCATATATACATACACACACACACACACACACACACACACACACACACACACACACACATATATATATATATATTAAATATATACTTTTATAAAACAAATTTTACAAAATATATATATCTGTTAACAGTCTTAGCCAAAAACTCACAGTTGAGTTTTTGTATATATATATGTATACATGTCTCTTAAAGGATAGAGCTCAAAATCAATGCATTGAAGATACTTTATTGCAGCAACAATTATAATAACAGAAACAACCACAATAAGCCAAACCTATGCACATTTCAATAGGTTATCCCGGAAAAATAAACCACATCATAAGATGTCTCGTAAAATATTGTAACAAATTACAACATATCACAAATTTCTGGATACTCCATCTCATCAGGGTCGCATTATTGCCATCACCAATACTATTATTAGCAAAACACACACATCATCCAAGAGGGTGAAAGAATAATCGACGGCACGCAACCTACCATATATATACATATATATATATAATGTACATTGTTATAAATAAATGTATGGTCCATAATATACTTTAGATCTACACAAGGAGCAGGTTCCGAAAGAGGTGTATACATATATGCCAGTTAATGGGGTTGAACCCACAATGACATGCTTGAGAAGCAAACATCTTAATCACACTGCCATATTTTTTACCCATGTTGCTTTCTACATCAGACCATGTTTTATGGCTAATCGTAAGCTAAGCATTGCACATATAGATTCTCATGTGCATGCATATTCACATAAACACACACATACACGTATATATAACATGAATATGTGCATATATGTGCGTGTGCACATACATATATATATACATATATATAAAGACACACACACACACACACATATATATATGTATATATTATATATATATATA
>NC_068981.1:162903235-162907055 GCF_001194135.2 Octopus bimaculoides
ATATATGCATACATATATGTATGTATGTATGTATGTATGTATGTATGTATGTATGTATGTATAGATAGATAGATAGATAGATAGATAGATAGATAGATAGATAGATAGATAGATAGATAGACAGATAGATAAATAGATATATGTATATGTATGTGTATGTATGTTGTTCATGGGTTTCTCTAAATACACATAACCCACCACTCTTCCCTAACCACATGTATATATACACACAATAACCATAAAATTCATATAAGTCATGTAAACTTGTGAAAATGGCTTTTGTGATTTTCAAAATAGATGTCAACAAAACATGATAGAAAGTTAAATTTTGGATTGAAATTGCTGTTGAGACACTAGAATGTTCTTACAAGTCTTAAATCTTCTCCAGATGCTATATCTATAAACAATAATGTTGGGAGATCTAAATTTATTGAAGACAAGAATTGCTCTTCCATTCCTTGTAAAAACATGTTAGCAAATTGTGAACAGTGAAGATTAAAGATGCTTATCAATATATTTAAAACAAAGCAAATATTTCTATTCTTTATTTTGTGTCTTGCGGAAATCATCGGTGATAACAGGTCTAAGGAATTGGTTCAGTCTGTGATTTATCATTCAACAGACAGTTTATCGATGGCTTGAGAACTTTAAATAAGTTTTGCTTATATGGCATAAATGAAGTTATAAACAGTTTGATTTGGTTCCATACATATACACACACACACAACAATATTGGTGCATGGTGTGGTATGGTATGTGATGATGTGTTGCACTATTGTAGAGTGGGGTGTGATGATGTAGTGTGCTGTGCTATACTGTGGTGTTGGTCAGCAGGCGAGGGTGGGTTGAATTAGTATGAATGTTTCAATGTTTTCAGTAAAGACAGAAAGCAATCAAAGATGTATAATAGCAGAGGTCATAGAAAAGAGTGCAGAATACTATCTCTTTTGGCAGTGATAATAAAGAACAGAGGGAGAAATTGGATATTGTCCCGGTAGCAAGGTCACGACTTAGTGAACAGAGCTAATCGCTGAAGCCAAACACTCAAGACATATTGATGGATCAATACATTTGGTGAGAAGCCTTGCCTTGACATGCTGCCAATTAGAAACAAAAGCTATCAGACAGAAATACCCTTAATCCTACTGCTGTTCTTAGAATCTTGATTCCGGTTTCCTTTCCCTATGTTATTAGCTTAATTTTTAACTAATTCCGAATGTAAGATGCTGCTTCATGTGTCAAAAATGTCTCGGTTTTGGAGAGCTTACAGTGTCAGCAGAATAAATGTTGATAATTAATGCAACTTCCCATTAACTGGTGACTTAATTACAATCTGTTACCTGGGTTTTAGTAAAACTTTGTTATTTCAGGAAATGTACATTCAAAGATAAAATACTATATTAGTAAATAAACATTAAGAAATAAAAAAAATAAAAAAAGAAAGGAAAAATCATGATTCCTCCTAATCTAATGGATTATTGGACACTGCTAGCATTATATGTAGGATAAGTCAACTTTGACAGAGACTGTCCTTCTTTAAGCTGTAACATGAATGCATTACTGAAAGTTAATAAAGCACTTAGCATTTATATAGTGCTACCACTGTTTAACATATTGAATTATTAAATGCCATATTTCAATCTCCTTTTCTTTTTCCCTTTTTTTCCTGTGTAATAATACCAATACATTCCTTATTGTTAAAAATTTATAATATTCTGCTTGTCATGACATGTGTTATGCTTTAAGCAACCTTAACAATGGAACAAAATCAAGGCTATAATAAAAATCTTTAACATAATGAAACAATGTTTTGATGTTTTATAAGATTAAGTGTAAAAAGCACATATAAGAATATTTATAAAATGTGGAATTTCTATAGGTCAGAGCTGTGTATTTAAGACGTTTGCTTCCTAACCACATGGCTTTGGGTTTGTGTGGTTACATGATCCCAAAGTCACACAGTATGGTACCTTGAGCAAACATCTTCTACTATATCCCTGAACTGAGCAGAACCTTGTGAGTAGATTTAACAGATGAAAACTGAAAGAAGGCCATCATATGTGTGTGCAATATATATATATATATATATATATATATATATATGACCTTCGTGCCAGTGGCACGTAAAAACACCCATTACACTCTCGGAGTGGTTGGCATTAGGAAGGGCATCCAGCTGTAGAAACTTTGCCAGATCAGATTGAAGCCTGGTGCAGCCTTCTGGCTTGCCAGTCCTCCGTCAAACCGTCCAACCCATGCCAGCATGGAAAACGGACATTAAACGATGATGATGATGATGATGATGATGATTATATTTGATGGAACAAAAGCATCTGATGATAAGATAGACTGCAACTAATATTTGTGCTGCAGACAATATACACAGATCTGCACCACTCATGCAACCATTCTAGAAACAGCTGTAAAGTACTGCCTGCTACCTCTTTTCCATCAATTCCAAGTTTTTTTTTGTTTTATCTCTGGCACCACTGATCTGCTTAGCACTATGGATTTCCTTTCTACATTAACCTTGAGTGCACCACTCTACATCTGAACTATTATGAACTTTCCACCTTTCAAACTCCTTCTGGTTTTCTAACACATATATTTCATATATATATTTGCATTTCTCTTCAACATGTTATATAAATATAAATATGCTATAAATTGATTTGTCTATGCTTTTGTTTCTTAATACCTACACTAGTTTGGCTGATATATTGCTTATAGCCAATTCTCATTTCAGCAGGTCTCACATCCCTGCACTCATTGCTGGAGTTCAGGCACTGATTCAACCTGAGCATTCATTAAACGTACCGACTGTTTTATGCCATTTGGCATCTTATTACTCACCACTCATGTGTGTGTGTGGGTGTATGTGTGTGTGTATGTGCTGTGTGTGTTGTGTGTGTGTATGTGTGTGTGTCTGTATACACACACATACACATATACATATGAATATATATTTGTATTTATGTATATATGTATTCATGTGCACATACATATCTGTATATGTTTATCTGCCCTTGTCTTGATATCATGTAATGGCTGTAAATGAGTGTCATTGTCACACATGCAGTGTTGTTCATTTCCAGTGTTCTGTGTAAGTACAGTCAACCTTGGAAAAAACCATCTTGCTTGGACACAGTTAGTGATAGGAAGGGCATTTGGCCTTAGAAAATCTGATCCAATGAATTCTGTCTAATCCATGGATGAGTGGATGTCAAATGATGATGATGGTGATGATGACGACAACGTTGAAGACTATCACTTCAGCACACTTTTATGTTGTTTTTCATTACCATGGATACTGGCACTGTACCATTTATACAATTTCATGGCAACAAAGTTATTGTTTTCATTGTAACTCATGTCATCCTTTGTAAAAATTCCGGTTTTTATTTTCATCAGGTATAGTACAGTATATCTAGGATTGTATTATACCATGCAGCCTTCCCTTTTAAAAGATGTTAAGTTGTGATTTGAGGGAAATTTGGTTGCTATTTCCAGCAGATCTAGCAAATCAGACTATGTAGAAGCTTCCTCGTTGATTCACTTGCTGAGTTGTTAATTAGCTCTCAGATCAGCTCTGAAGTAGACCTAATATCGAAGACATTCCAGCCATGACCTTCACAACAATTTTTTTCATATATATTAAATGTACACTCATACACCACAAGTCCATATTGGAGGTCCTCTCAAGGTAAATAACAGTATTCAGTGTGTTTTAACACAACATCCACATTAAGTTGAAGATAAAGATTACATTCTGGTATTTATACTGATTTTGTTGCTATATAAATATATATATATATATATA
>NC_068981.1:162907494-162914298 GCF_001194135.2 Octopus bimaculoides
GCTCCTGTGCAGGTGGCACGTAAAATACACTATTTGCCAGTAGCGCCTGACTGGCCTTCGTGCCGGTGGCACGTAAAAGCACCCACTACACTCTCGGAGTGGTTAGTGTTAGGAAGGGCATCCAGCTGTAGAAACTCTGCCAAATCAGATTGGAGCCTGGTGTAGCCATCTGGTTCACCAGTCCTTAGTCAAATCGTCCAACCCATGCTAGCATGGAAAGCGGACTTTAAACGATGATGATGATGATGATGATGATGATGATAGTGTACTATCACTTGCACAGCTCTCCCTGATGTGTCCTGTTTTCAGATATAAAAGTGTTTATTTCAACTTCGCCATTTTCAGGAATTATTTCAGGTGAAAAGTTTAGTTTGATAGCATAGCTGGGCACTCCATCGGTTAATATGAGTGTTTCAGTTGACACGATCAATGGAACAACCTGCTCATCAAATTAATGTGCAAGTGGTTGAGTACTCCACAGCCGTGCATGCTCTCAATGTAGTTCTCAGAGTGATTCAGCGTGATACATTTAATGTCACGAGGCTGGCCTCTTGAACTACAGGTGCAACTAATTTTTGAGTGGACTGAAGTGGATTGAGTGGAGTGGAGCAATGTGAAATAAAGTGTCTTGCTCAAGGACACAAGAATGCCACCAGGAATTGAACTCATGACCTTATGATTGAGCTGAATATGCTAACCACTGAGCCACATGTATATAAGTACATATGAGCACACATGAGTACAAATCAGTTTGGTAGAGTTGTTAGAATATCTAATAGAATGCCTTGTAGTATTTGTTCCAACTCTCTATACTGTGAGTTCAAATTCTAAATTGGTACTGATAAACAAAACCAATTTAGGGAGATGGAACTGTCAAAATGTTGAATCAGTACCTTGTGGTATTTATTTTAGTTCTTTGCATTCTGAGTTCAAATTATTCTATGGCTTACTTGGGTGGTAGACTCAACCCAAAGCTTCTCAAAATTAGCAAAACTGTCCCCAAGGGGGTGCTGCATATGTTGAAGGATGTATTAGGCTTTGGGTGGGGGAAGGGTGAGGAGTGGGGTAATATAACATACTAAATTTTACCTATACTAGTAATTATATTACACATGATAAAACTAGTAATGGTTATTAAAATAAAATGAAATCTCATCCGGCACAGGGAAGTCATTAACTTACAACGTTTTGTCTTTATTAATTTTTCTCTTTTTTTAATAATTTCACTGTTAAAAGCTTATACAGTCCATTTTTGGAGTAAAATTCATATATTATCATTCATGTTAAGATGGTTTAGTTGTTATATCTCACTCACCACTTAGGAGGGCACTCGGCATAACTATTTAAAAGGTATTACTAAAAAGGAAAAGGTTAAAAACCACTGACTTAACCTGTCACCTGATTTTAATGCAACCACCTGGATCCTTAGACGGCTTTTGCAGAGTCCAATCTGATGCAAGCATTAGAACCAGGTCTTCAGTTTAAGGATTACTTTCTCCCTTCCTTCTGCCCACCAGTCTCAAGGGCCTGTCTAGAATCACAGGCACTAAACAAAATGATATATTGCCAAAGGTCTTGGTCACTTGTCACTACCTCTGTGAGACCTCCTCCACCAAATTCACTTTATTTCTCCATCTAGTTTGTTTTTTCAGATTCCCCATTTTTATTATCCCCCTTTTGTTGTACCAAAAAAAAAAAAAATAAATTGAAACATACCCTGGCTTTTGTGTCAGGAATACTCCTGCAATGCAACCTTTTTCTCATTGGATCTCCTAATATGCATGATTGAATGTGTAGTTATTAGAAGGTTAGGTGTATAAGAAGCTGTTTGCAAGAGCAAGAAGGCTGTGTAATGGTTGTAGACATGAGAGATGAACATGATTTGAGAAAGAGAAAACACACACGGGACAGTTATTTATAGTCTCAAGTGGTATCATTATTTGACTGAAAATAGTTAAATGAAATCTCAGTGAGTGAACTATAAGTAAATTGTTTGTTAAAGAGAGTTAGATCAAAATAAAACATGTTCAAGGTAGCTTAATCAGGGCTAAGAAGATGTTTTTGAAATGCATAGAAGATTATATGATAATTATATGATATGTATATAAGATATGATAAGTATATAGTAAGATATGAGGAGAGATAGGAAAAAAATATCTTTGCCCCCTGCAGTTACTAATTGTCAAGAGATGTCACTAGTTGTTAAGGTGGTTATTTAATTCTTTTACCACTCACCTCCATTTTGCTATCATTTAACAGAGCTCTTTTGCAAACAAGCAGGCAGTCTAATATCTGTAATATCAGCTTTTTTTTTACCAACTAGAATCCTGTTGCTCAAATGAATTCCACCAAATTGCTCACCTTACCAAATATTTGTTTATAGCATTAGTTCTAGAGTTGAACTACTCTCTGCATTCCACCTGTGTTAGTTACCTTTGTACCAATGAAAATAGTGACTAAGATCTTTACTTTTCTATGGTGTTTTCTCAACACTATAAAAGTATTTATGTTACTACTATTGTTGTTGCTGCTGCTGCTGCTGTTTTTGTTATTGTGGTTGTTGTTTAGTCCCCCAAGTTATCCCTGATCAAGCAAGTCTATGATCAGAGCAATTTCTCCTTGGCATTCCCAAAGACAACATTATCTAATGTGTCATACCATTTTTGTTCGAAAGACAGTATAATTCTAGGGAGATTTGGTCATTATTTCTAGCAGGTTGAGCAACATAGAGGCTTTCTTCATTGACTCAAATTTTGTATGTTCATCACTGAATTAGTGTTCTAGCATACCCCCACTCAAAGTGATGCTCCAGCATGGCCTTAGTTGTGATGGTTAAATCAAATTTAAAAGAACAAGAACTAAAGAACTAATTTATAAAATACCTTTTTGTAGACATTACACATCTCAAAGATGAAATATGTAATGAAAAACATTCCAAGTAAATATTCATATTTATGGCTCAGTTACTCTGTTTTATGTATCAGACATCTCATGATGTAAGTTTGGCAATTAGTGTTATTGTCGTCATCATAGTCATTGCTGTTGTCGCCGCTGTTGCCGTCATCATCATTGTTGTTGTCATCCTTTTTTTTTACCTTCTTACCATAATCACTTAACATCCGTCTTCCATGCTGGCATGGGTTAACCCTTAAGCTTTTAAACCAGCCATACTAGGCCCAAATATTCTACCTGTTTTCTGTTCAAACCAGCCAGATCCAGCCTCTCACACTTACCCTACGATGTCATTCTAAAAATTAACAATCACAGTATTGATGTCTCAAAGCTATGAGATAAAACATGATTAATTTGAAAAGTGAGAATAAATAAGTATTATATTTGACAGAGAAATCTGACTGCTAATGGGTTGAACAATTCCACAGGGACAAATTGGAGGACTGCGCTGAACCCTAATGTCTGCTTTGGCATGTTTTTTTACAACTGGATGCTCTTCCTAATGTGAACCCAGAGCTTTTGCTCATGACATCAGCTCTTGTGAGTTTGCCATTTAACTAACAACACAAAAAAAAAAGAACCCTTGATTAAGTGAGAGTGTAGTGTCAGGTCACTTGTGAGGTCTCTCATGAGTGCTACTCCCACCCCACTAGGTTTGCGTGGTGAGTGGGATTGCTAGAAATCTAGAAGGACTGAAAACAAGGATGTCCAGTAAGTTCATCATCACCATTTCACCACAGGGAAAGTTCACTGTAAGGAATGATCACTGTAAGGAAAGTTTATGGAGAGATAAGTTCACAGTAAAAGAATAATTATAATATTATTACTACTACTATTACTACTATCATCAGCATCACCATCATTACTTTCTAGTAGCTTATCTTTATTGAATAAAGCTCAGAGGCCTTCAAAGTGTTCAATATTTGATTTTCCTTTCTTCAAGTTAACCTTGATGCATTTGTCATGCTGAATCTCATATCATTTCCTCTGCTACATCTGTATATTCTCTGTAGCAGTGTTTCTAGTTGTTTAACATCTGCTGTATACTATGTCCAATAAGTTCACTGTCATCAATTCACCACAGACTTATCAAAAGGATGAAAGAACCTGGTGTAGGTTCAACAACTATCAAACAGTCGCATGGATCTTCGGAAATTCCGGGTTGGTGTTCAGTATGCTAGAAGATCATTGGGAGTGAGGCACCCCTTAGCTTTTGTTAAAACATGATTCTAGAACCTGCTTCAAACCCAGGCTGTCTGTTCCAATAATTGGCGGTGACTTGGTCAGTGAATCTTCTGCAATGGTCAACAATCAATGGCAAGATGAGCTGCTACAGATCACTTTATCCTAAAGTGTGTGTACATGTGACCAGGGACCACATGAGAATTTGTATTCTCACTAAAACTCTAAACATGAACTTGGTCAGAGCTGGCTCAACCCATCCTGGATGTATGTCACCACAATTACAAGTAAGAGCATATTTGAGAGAGAGACAACTATATGGAAAATGTTGAGAGGTCAAAGTAAGATCCAAGGGACAGAAACAAATTTTTTACTGTAGAGGAAATACATGGTTACCTTACATTATATAAGGTTTGGTGGGAGTAATTAGGATGGGGGTGGAATGAGAGATTAAGGTGGTGGTGGTGATGAGATATCAGAGATACCCTCAAGGTACAAGAAAGTGAAGATGAATAGACGAGAAAAAGAATGGGGACAGAAGAACAGGTAGGGTGGGTGAGTAAGTTTATTAATTAAAATATTTAGGTCCATTTTATTAAAGAAGCAAGTAACTACAATGATTATTACTTCCAGTATGGGTGAATCTGGTCAATTATAATTTCCTTTTTATTTGTGCATGTATTCATGAACAATAACATTTGTTTGGCTTTGTGTTGACTTACTTTCTCACAGTCAAGTCTTGCAGGCTATTGGCTATGAAAAGAGTTCCTTTTTTTTTTTATTATTATTTTGTTGAATTCCATATTGATTTTTTTTCTTTTTATTTTTATTCTATCTTTCTTGTTCCTTTGTCCTTATCTAAACTTCTTTGTTTTCTTTCGTGTAGTTAGCTTCTTGTTTGTAATTTCTTCTTTCAATACATGCAGGTAAAATTCTTTCTATTTTTTTTTTTTTTTGGTAGGATTTCCTTTTGCTATTTTATTTTACTAAAGAAGCTCACTTTGCAACCACGTGGTTTGGGGTTCAGTTTCACTGCACAGCACTTTGGAAAGGTGTCTTCAGCTACAGACCCAGGTCAACCGATGCCTTGTGAGAGAATTTGGTAGATGGAAATTGTGGGGATGCCCATCATAAATATGTGCGTGTGTGTTTATCTTCATGCTTCTGTTTGTCTTTGTGTCTCTGTTTATACCCACCACTGCTTGATAACTGATGTTGGTTTGTTTACATCCTCAGAATTTAGCAGCATGACAAAAGAGACCAATGAAATAAATATGGAGTCAATTTTTTCAACTAAACCCATGAATGCAGTGCTCCAGCATGGCCATGGGGGAAATGACAAACAAGAAAAATGTAAAAGATAAAACCATTATGTGTTTCTCATTATTTCTCATTACTTTTTCTTCAATATTTTATTGAGATTTACAGTCATTACTTAATAATATCAAATCCCATCCCTTTTCTGTTAGTCCCTGACCAAAACTGATTCACCAGACTTGCAATCTAAGGCATTCTAGCCATGACCATCCTATCTTTTTAGGAATATATAGGATTATACCATCTAATACGTCTCTTCTCTCTTATCTTTTTAAGATGCTAGGGCATGATTTGAGGGGAAACTGAAGCTGCTATTTCCAGCTAGTCAAGCAATAATATAGAGGCTCCCTTGTAGGTTTGCTGTTGTTGTTGTTGTTGTTGTTTAGCCCCAAGGTCGACCTTAATTGAGTGAACTTATACATTAAAAGCTTTCCATAACATGTCCTTTTTAAGTTGGTAGAGTGTGTTTTGAGGAATCTTTGGCTGCTATTTCTAACAGAGTGATTAACCACGTAGAGTCTCCTTCACTGGCTCATTTGCTCCCTGTATTTGGGATTGGTGTATTTAATCTGGTGGAATTCTGTTTAAAAACACCCCATATAACTTTCATAACTTTTTCCCTTCTTTTTTTAATTTTCAGAAAATTTTTGTGGATTTGTGTTCTACACATGGGAATTCATACAGTTTTGAAAAAAACAAACATAAAAAATTTTTTGTGTGTGATTTAAGGACTACTTAGCAGTTATTTTTAGTACATATTATGATCACCTGATACTCTCCCCTAAACATATTTAATGGTCTATTGCTGGGATTTAATAAAAAATTTGGACTATCCATATTTTAAACTGTGATTTAGAAAAAAACAAAAATTCGTGAAGTTCAAAAAATTGTTTTTAATTTTGAAAAATAAAAAAAAAAACTTTTTGCTTTCATAGTCATTTATGAATTCCTATGTGTAGATTACAAATTTGCAAAAATTTTTTGAAAGTTCCAAAAAATGAAAAAGTTCTGAGGGGTGCTTGAAGCAGAATTCCACCTTTAATCTATACAGGGTTTAAGATGATGGTTTCAGAAAATAGTGAGTAGTTTTTAGTTCAACTAGTTCACTCTGTAAAGTGGCTGGTGATAGAAAGTGCACCTATCTGTAGAAACCAAGCCATATACAAGCACTAACCTATGGAAATGATGGCAGCCAATAATAGAAGAATCAGAACATTACAACCCATCCAGCCAATGCCAGTATAATGAATGGACATAAAATGCTGCTGCTACTAACACACATACACACACTCACAAATATATATATATATATATATATATATATATATATATATATATATATATATATATATA
>NC_068981.1:162916172-162916803 GCF_001194135.2 Octopus bimaculoides
GAAGAAATCAAAATCTGAGCCACAGTGAAATCCCTCAGTAGTTGCTGTGGCTATGACAAAAGAAAAAAAGATTTGTTGAAGTGTCACAAATCCAAACTAAATGCAGTAGAAGGAGATTTTGTCAGTTAGATCTGAGATATCTTCTGCAGGAAAACATTAAAGAAATACCATAAAGAACTTTCCAGATATACTGTAAATAATAGGTATGTTTAGATATTTTCTTCTTTTGGATAACTTTCCCTCTCCTTCAACTTCTTCTGAGAAGTCTTTGCTGAGATCAAAAAAATGTTTCTGTTTATTTTTTGGGGTTTTTTTTTTTTTGAGGTGGTGATGGGGTATGCTCTTATGTGCAATAGTTTTATAGTTTATTTATGCAATGTTTCAATGTAGTTTCCACTATTGTTTCTACTATTTCTACTATTATCGCACATCATATGTTAACCATATTTCATGTTGCTGTGGAGCCACCTGCAGCATATATGTAAATAAAATAGACACGCACGCATGCACACGTACACAGACAGACACGTATGTATGTATGTATTGTATGTATGTATATGCATATATATATATATGTGATATATGTGTGTGTGTGACTGTGCATGTATATATATATATATATAAATATATA
>NC_068981.1:162917124-162917467 GCF_001194135.2 Octopus bimaculoides
ATATATATATATATATATATACATATATATATATTTATAAGTATCATTTCTTCACCTTTGGATGCGATCTAAAGATGTATATAAAAACAGAGAAACAGAATTGTGGAGTCACACATGCACACGCGCACACACACACACAAACCTCTTTCTTCTCTTTTCTCTCTCTCCCTCTCTCTCTTTATATATGTATATATATATATATATATACACATATATGTGCACACACATTTATATGTATAAATACATGTATATATATATACATATACACATACATATATACATACATATATATATGTGTATGTATTTATATATAAATATATATATATATATATATATATATATA
>NC_068981.1:162917477-162917970 GCF_001194135.2 Octopus bimaculoides
ATATATATATATATATATATATATATATATATGCGTCTTTACACACACATATATTAATGTATTCTACCTGTGGAGTAGAATAAATGTGTAATCACTGAGGTTTGTTTTATTTCTCCTTTGTCTTGGCTTAATAGTTTTGTGCTAAGTGAATGAAACCCATGTAAGCTAACAGACTGCAAGTTCCAATCGATGTAGCAACAAAATCTTTCTTTGAACTCACTCCACTCTCACATATGGAGTCTTTAATGCACGTAGGTGTGTTTATGTGTCTATTACAAACATATATCAGACTCTAAAATCTTCTGACACACGTTTGTACTGAGCACGAGTACAATACAGTTTTACACAACAGAATAAAGAAAATATGTCTCTTTCTTACACACTCTCTCTCCCTCTCTCCCTCCCTCTCTCTCTCTCTCTCTCTGTCTGTCTGTCTCTTTCTCTCTCTGTCTCTCTCTGTCTCTCTCTCTCTCTCTCTCTCTCTCTCTCTCTA
>NC_068981.1:162918163-162919958 GCF_001194135.2 Octopus bimaculoides
TATATATATATATATTCTTTTATTCTTTTACTTGTTTCAGTCATTTCACAACGGCCATGCTAGAACACCACCTTGAAGGGAAACATAGTAGATCAATGAAAATGAGGGCAGCAGAAAAAAATAACAGGACGTACAACATAATAGGCAATAGCAACAGGCAATCAGGTCTCTGTAATTATGCTTAGAATAAAGTATGTCCCTTAAACTCTAGATGTTTGTTGAAAAATCTAGTAAATCAATGCAAGATCATTTCCAAAGAAAGGACGTACTTCTATATAGGGGCCAGCTCACTGAATTTTTTAAAAAATAGACAAGCAAATCATTTAAATTTATTTATGGATAGGAGTAAGATGAACAACACGAGTTTAAGTAGATTAATATGGTCCCTTACTGAAAGGAACCAGAGCCTTACCGCAGAGTGGGAGATAATTAGTACAGCTAAGCTGTACAGAATGGGGGAAATGGATGTGAGTTATATAGAAGAACTATACCAAATTTTTACATCGAGTCACAAATTACTTAATAGGCTGGAATAGGCTCTAAGATGCTTACATAAACATACCAAAGTCTTTAAGAAATTTAACACATTCTAGATAACTCAATATCTCACCCACAGAAGGATGCGAAAGAAAAGATAGAAATACATGTCCTAAACTTCCCAAGTACATTGCCTTTTCTTAACCAACTTAGAATATATTCCTTTTCTTTTTTACTACCCAGCCATGAAAGTATCTGAATAGCTAAGAACATAACATAGAACTGAACTATCCTAAAATAAAATACACTACAAGAGCTATACCTGAAAACAAGCTTATTAAGTACCCATCTACTACAGTGCACAAAGAAGCCTGCAGAAACAGTAACGCAAACTCTGACCTAATTAGATTGAACCTTGACCTCAGCCAGTAGCTGGTGTGAAACCAAGGTCAACCACACTAGTTTACAAACAGATCAGATTTCAGATTCAAAACGATCACCCCCTCACTGCCCCTTCAACCCTAACCAATGAACAACTAAATGAATTCAGTTTGCTTCAAGCCAAGCTGGTTGAAAGACCCTGAACAAAGCTGCACAGAAAACTATACTTAACTGCATATGAAAGTGCACATGCACTATGCAGTGGAAACATGTATAGGTTGTTATAACCATAAAAATATGCTGAATGACATTGTATAAATAAAAGGAAATAAATTTTTAGGATGTAACAGTCTCTATATTCTCTATCATTATAATTATCGTTAATATACACTCCAGATAATATTACCATCCTGTGAAGTGAATACAGAATTACCCATCTCCTAGTAGTCATAGATATTAAATGCTAATCCATGTGGTTAGCTGTAACCTGGAACATAACTGAGAGCTATCATGGTATGGTATCCACTTGGATAATAAATCCTCCTAAACTCACATATGTTCCAGATTACAGCTAACCACATGGATTAGCATTTAATATCTAAGACTACTAGGAGTTGTCACTCACGCTGTAAACTCTTCAGCTGTATGTATGTATACATATGTGTGTGTGTGTGTGTGTATAGATAGATAAATACATACATGGATATGTATGTATATATAAGCAATGTTAAATCTCTGAACGAGGTGTTAACAGTAACTGCACGATAAAGTGAAGTATATTTGCCATTTAAATGTGGCTGACCCCTAAGGGTGGATGTTACTGTTGCTTTTAGCCCCAGGAGAACATCTCCTCCAGCTGGCTTATCGACACATATCTGTGTCCTGTCTATTTTTGCCAAGGGAAGTTATCCTTCCCATCTTGATCTGCGATACGTAC
>NC_068981.1:162923237-162925589 GCF_001194135.2 Octopus bimaculoides
AAAGTAAAGTCAACCTTGATAGAATTCGAACTCAGAATGAAAAGATAGATGAAATACCGCTAAGCATTTTGCTAGCATGCTAACAATTCTGCCAGCTTGCTGCTTTAACAGTCTATATATGTTGAGAACAAATACAATGTCTGTCTGTCTGTCCATCTGTCTTGTCTGTATTCAGTCATTTGATTGCAGCCATACTTGAGCATTGCCTTGAAGGGTTTTAGTCAAACAAATTGACGCCAGTTCTTATTTTTTAAGCCTAGCACTTATTCTATCAGTCTTTTTTGCTGAACTGCTAAGTTACAGAGACATAAACACATCAACACCAGTTGTCAAGCAGTGATGGGAGGACAAACACAGACACAAAGATACACACAAATATATACATATATATATATATATATATATTTATATATGACAGGCTTCATTCAGTTTCCATCTACAAAATCTACTCACAAGGCTTTGGTTGGCCTGAGGCTAAACTAGAAGAGACGTCAGTTCTATATTTAAGAGATGAGAAATTATGTGCATTATTTACATTATTTACATTCAACGGATATTTGTCCTCATCTTGTTTGTTGTTAACACAACGTTTCAGCTGATATACCCTCCAAATATCTCCTTCAGGTGAAACCACTAATAGAATAGAATATGATTAAAGACTGTGTGTACTCCATCCCATGCAACTGTGGTAGGTTATACAAAGGCAAAACATGTCGCCCCCTCAAAATAAGGGTAGATGAACATCGCAAAGCTGTGACATGAGGGGATACTGATAAATCAGGTATAGCTGATCATGTATGAAAGAATGGAGACCACCTCCCCCGGCGGGATGAAGTCAAAATAATAGACAGAGAACACCACTGGTAAATACGGAAACTAAAAGAAGCAGCGCCTGGTGTAGCCATCTGGTTTCACCAGTCCTCAGTCAAATCGTCCAACCCCTGCTAGCATGGAAAGCGGACGTTAAACGACAACAACAATACATACAGACATATATATATGTACATATATATATATACGGCCTGACTGGCCTTGTAGGGTTTTCGAGCGAGATCGTTGCCAGTGCCCCCGGACTGGCTCTTGTGCGGGTGGCACATAAAAGACACCATTTCGAGCGTGGCCGTTTTCGTGCGGGTGACACGTAAAAGCACCCACTACACTCTCTGAGTGGTTGGCGTTAGGAAGGGCATCCAGCTGTAGAAACTCTGCCAAATTAGATTGGAGCCAGGTGTTGCCATCCGGTTTCACCAGTACTCAGTCAAATCGTCCAATCCATGCTAGCATGGAAGGCGGACGTTAAACGATGATGATGATGATGATGACAACAACCTACTAAGCAGACCGAGTGCAGATATGAGCAGCATATGGGAACCGGTATTAAGGAAAGATAGAAAACTATTAGATTTATAAGCCCTAAAATTCGCTCCATAATTGCGCACGGGCATATGGCATAGTGGTTAAGAGCGTGGGCTACTAACCCCAAGATTCCAAGTTCGATTTCAAGCAGTGACTTGAATAATAATAATAATAACATCAAAAAATACCTTAGGAATGAGATCTCAGGTTCGAAATTTTCACAAGACACCTGAAGAAGGCTGGAGGGTATATGAACCAAAACATTGTGTTAACAACAAACAAGATGAGGACAAATATCCGTTGAATGTAAATAATGTAAATAATGTAAATAATAGAAGACACTTGCTCAAAACCATGTGATTGGGAAGCAAACTTCTTACCACACAGCCACACCTGTGCCTACGTTGGTAAGTGTCTTTTTTAACTTTTATCTTTTGCTTCAGTCATTAGACTGTGGCCAAGCTGGTGCACCAGCTTGGATAATTTTAGTCAAATGAATTGGTCTCGGTATTTATATTTTTACGCCTAAGACTTATCCTATTGGTCTCTTTTCTTGAACCGCTAGCTTAAGGGGACATAAATACACTAACACTGATTTTCAAGTAGTGGTAGTGGTGGTAGACCCAAAGATACACACACGAACACACACACACACATGAACACACACACACACACACACACACACACACACACACACACACACACACACACACACACACACACACACACACACACACACACACACACACACACACACACACACACACACACACACACGCACACACACACTGGGCTCCTTTCAGTTTCTATCTACCAAATACACTCGCAAGGATTTGGTCAGCAACTGAGGTCATAGTAGCAGACACTTGCCCAAGGTTCCATGCATTGGAACTGGACTTGGAACCTGAACCAATCTGTGGTTGCTGGAAGCAAACTTCTTACCACACAGCCACACCTATGCCTATATGTATATATGTATATATATATATATATATA
>NC_068981.1:162925888-162931626 GCF_001194135.2 Octopus bimaculoides
ACTCAAATACCAGAGGTAGAGTAATATGCTTTATTTAAAAGCAGCAGAAATATAACAAAAAAAACGTTACTCTGAGTTTCACGTTCCCATTCATCGGACAGTCCGATGAACGGGAACGTGAAACTCAGAGCAACGGTTTTTTTTTTTATATTTCTGCTGCTTTTAAATAAAGTATATATATCATCATCATCATCATCATCGTTTAACGTCTGCTTTCCATGCTAGCATGGGTTGGACGATTTGACTGAGGACTGGTGCAACCGGATGGCTACACCAGGCTCCAATCTGATTTGGCAGAGTTTCTACAGCTGGATGCCCTTCCTAACACCAACCACTCAGAGATATATATATACATATACGTATACATATATATAAATATATATATATATGCACACACACGCATGCACACACACACAAACACATATAGATATACATACACACACATGCATACGCACACACACACATACACGCACGCACACACACGCACAGACAAACACACACACACACAACTTTATCAGTCCCAGAAGGATTGATAACAAAGTTGACCGTATCAGGATTTGAACACAGAATGTAAAGACATTTTTTCAACAATCCACCATCCTGCAAATAATAGTAATAACAAGATGATGATGATGGCAATGATGATGATGATGATGATGATGATGAAGATGATGATGATGGTGATGATAACAAGAGCACTCAGAGAGCACAAACCTCTGCCAAGGCAACACCAACGTCCTCTCAACGATTAGCCAGAGATGATTTTTAAAATGAGAAAATCTGAAATAAACTCGACTGCTCTCACAAACGAGAATAGTAAAAATGAATCTGACCGCTCTCAAAAATTAAGTAAAAAGACAGGAAAAATAATCTAGAATCATTGTCCAAAATCTAATCAGTTCGTGCCAGTCACAAGGCCAAATATCCCTGAAAGTTTCATCCGAATCCATCCAGTGGTTATTGAGATATCTTGTCCACAGACTAACAAACAAACAAACACAACTGAAAACAATACCTCCGCCTTTGCTAAGGTGGAGGTAATAATGCAATACCAGGTTGTGGCTCTCGTGGCTTCTGATCTTAACTGATTGGAAATGTTATCATGTCCATTGTATTGGCTTGGTATAAAAGATGGGCTACAGCAAATATTCTGCTCAATACCACAGACTTGCTTGTCAGTTGTTTGACCTTAAGTAGTTGAGCATGTCCCTTGGTGGCTGAGGATATGTGCATCTCTGATCACGAGCAGAAGTAGTGGGGGAGCATCATAGCCATGTGCTGAGAAGAATTCTTTGGGGTTTAGATGATTCACCTCTGGAAACATGGGTGTTTCATTCATCATCCTTAAACAAACCTTATTCAGGGACCTTTTGTTCAGGATGGGCTACTCAACCCGAAGAAGATTCTAACTGGACGCCACCTGCGAAGTCATGTACTATTCATCTTGATATAAGATCACTATGTCGCACACGTGTGGTTGTGATGCATGTGCTTGGGTAGTCATGAAGGGTATATTGAGTTTCGTATAACTGTATCCCAGGGTCACTTTGATGGCATGCGCTGCTCTCTCACTCAATAATAATAATAATAATAATAATAATAATAATAATAATAATAATAATAGCATTATTATCAAACATTCAGTGATGAGGGAAAGGATCAGAAGAGAATATTATCACAGGACAAGGGCAATACTCAAGACAGAGCTGAATGCAAGAAACAGGATTGAAGCAATCAATACTTTAGGCATACTGGTCATGAATTACAGTTTCAATATCATTAACTGGTCAATTACTGAAATATGTAATCTTGACAGGAAAATACGAAAATTGTTGACAATGTATAGAATGCACTACCCAAGGTAGATATAGAACGACTTTACCTGCCAAGAAAAGAGAGTGGTCATGGACTTTTACAACTGGAATTAACAATGAAGATTGCCACAATTGGCCTAAACACCTACCTGAAAAACTCTGATGACTGCATGTCAAAACTTATCTCAAAGCATGAAAACAAGAAAGCATCATACTCAGTAACAAAACAGGCAAAGGAATATCTAAGTGAATTCCAAATACAACAAATTGCAGAATTAGACATACTAGTAACAAGCACAGAAAAAGCTAAGCATATGAAAAACCTGTGCCAAAATTGCTGCCTTAAATATTCTTACTGATAAATGGCAAGAAAACCTCTCAATGGCAAATATCCAAAGAGAGCTAATAGTGCCAATGTTGACAAAGCTCTTACCCATCAATAGTTATGGCTTCTGGCTTGAAATCAGAAACAGAAGGGTTTATCATTAGCAGCCCAAGATCAATGCCTACTTACAAGAAACTACCAAGCCAACATATTAAAGAATGGCAGTAGCGCAACGTGTCATGCATGTCAACAACAAAATGAAACCATTGATCATGTTGTCTCCATGTGCAGTCTTCTTGTGCCTACAAAGTATCTAAACAGGCATGATAGAGCAGCACAATATATTCACTGGGTAATTTGCAAAAACCTGGACCAGTTCCATGATAAAAACTGGTGGGAACATAAACCACCTCCAGTGCTTGAAAATGAGCACATCTCACTCCTCTGGAACTTCACCATTCAAACTGACAGAAAATAGATGTGAATAGGCCAGACATTATATTGAAGGACTTCAAACAAAAATCATACTTCCTCATTGATATGACTGTCCCAATCGACATAAATGTATCTGTCAAGACCTACCAAAAACTGAGCAAGTATAAAGATCTTGAAATAGAAATTGGCTAAATGTGAAACCTCAAGACTAAAACAACACCTGTTGTCATAGGTATCCTGGGAATGATAGCAAAAGGAGCTGATTCCTACCTAGCTCAGATACCAGGAAACCCCAAAAATGGCAGAAATTCAAAAGATAGTGCTAATGGGAACTGCCCATATCCTACGTAAAATACTTTCTATGTAATCTCAAATTTTAAAACAAACTCATAATTTTCGTATGTTCTCTTAAACATTCTCTAGAACAACACCATGTGCAAAACCAAATATATGACACCCTAGCCATAACACCAACGTGAACTTCTAACTTGTTGTCTCTTGAGGTCTCTGGGTGAGACTTGGAGTTAACTTGTACAAATACAAAGCAAAAGTCAAACATATAATAATAATAATAATAATAATAATAATAATAATAATAATAATAATAATAATAATAATAATAATAATAATAATAATAATAATAATAATGTTTTCAAATTTTGGTGCAAGGTCAGCAATTTTGGTACATATTTTATTGACTCCCAAAGGATGGAAAGCAAAGAATTTGAACTCAGAACATAAAGACAATAATACTGCATGTACCACTGTATCCCAACATGTTATAACAAGTAAAAAAAAAATTTTTTTTTTCAAGTTGGTGCTCGGTGGAGCATTTGGCTGTAAAATGTTGTCTCAAAATGTCCTGTCCAACCCATGTCATTATGGAGGTGATACACAGAATGACAACAATGATGATGCCACCGCTACTGCTGATGGTAATGGTGTTGAAGATGATGAAGATGAAGATGATGACAACAATCAAGAGTGGGAGGAGGAGAAGGATGATGACAGTGATGATGATGATGATGATAACAGTGATGACAATGATGATGACAATAATGATGATAATGATGACGATGATGACAACAACAACAATGATGATGATGAGGAGGAGGAGGAGGATGACGACAACGATGACGACGACAAGGACAATGATGGTCATGATGATGATGACAACAACAACATCGAGGATGATGACAATGGCAATGATAACGATGATGACAATGATGATGATGATGATGATGAAGATGATGATGAGGATGATGATGATGATGATGATGATATTAATAACGATAATAATTAACTGTATGAGAAACTATGCACGAATCTCATCCTACATACAAACGATGTAAATCATTCTGGATAAAAAAAAAAAGCCTGCCCTTTAGTTTTAATGCAAAGAATCTTCTAATTAATCATGATGAAAATGAGGCTGAAGAGTGAAGGAAGAGTTAAAGAAAAATGACAGAACAATGAAGAGAAATAAGAATAAAACAAAAGACAAACTATAAAGGAAACAAGAGAAAGAGAGAGAGAAAGAGAAAGAGAAAGAGAGAGAGAGAAATAGAGAGAGAGAAATAGAGAGAGAGAGAGAGAGAATTGTATAGAAATTAATAAAGAAGAAAAAATAGGAACCATAAAGATAAAATGAGAAAGAAAATAAAAGATAAAAGCATAAGAATAAAGATAAAAAGAAAGAATATAGAAATAAGAAAATAACAATAAAGAAAGAGAGAAAAGAAAACAAGAATATTCATGAGCCATAAAGAGAAGGAAAAGAAAGCAAATAAGAATAAGAAAATATAAGAGCCATAAAAAAAAGGAAGGAAATAAAAGAAAAGAAGAAATACACAAAGAAAGGAAGGAAGAAAGAAGAAAAGAAAGAAAGAAGGAACCAATGTATAGGGTTGAATATATTATGTTTGTACTGAAATTCAATATATCCAGAGTAAAATTATGTGGATGCATCAAATACACAGTAATAAGGAATGTTTAATATTTGGTGAGTCAATAGAACAATTCTGAGAATCAATACAGGATTTCTATTACTTTTGAACGACTATGGTAGAATTTGCTGAGAATCTGTAAACATACTCTTTAGTTTTGTCACAAAGCAATTCATTCTTTTTTGGCTATTTATTTAATTTCTTGTGTGTACTTTGTTGTTTTATTAGTAGTTTTATTTTTATTTTTATTTTTATCATTTTAAAAATATTATTATTATTAATTATTATAATTTAAAAACATTATTATTTTTTTGTTTTTCACTTTTTTGTTGTTCTTTGTTCTTGTCTCATTTACCTCATCTTTTCTCTTCTTTCTCATCTCTCATCTCTCATTTCCTCTCAGTGTATTTCACCCCTCCCACCATCTATCACAGTCAGCATCCTCCTCCTCTTCCTCTTTCACATCTTTTTTCCTTCTTCTGTTCCTTTCTGAAACAATGCTTATTAATTTGTGGTCAGTTTGACTAAAGCAATTTAGTAAAGTTTGCTCATGGCTACTTAATAAAAAGCACTTAGCTACAGAACAAATATGAGCATGTATATGCACGTATATACATGTCTGTGTATGCCTGAATATAGTCTTTTTTGTTAATTTTTTTTTTTTTTTACATTTCTTTTCATATTTCCTTTATGCTTTGTTTGAAACAATAAAATTCCCTGGTCCATCAATGTTTCTAGATGTTCTTGGTTTTATCTTTCAGATGAAGCGATTATTAGATGTGTATGTTATTGCCATCTCGTTTTTTTTATTCTGAACAAGAATCATGAGAATGAAATTGTGTATATAATGGCAAGACCGTTTGCAGAGATGGAGAAAATACATTCTAGATACAAATCCTGCTGTGGTTGATAAAACAAAGTACCAGTCCATTGCATTGGTCTGGTGGAATTGTTAGACTGTTGGACAAAAAATAATTTACCATATTTATTCTGGAGCTTTATGAACTGAGGACCCTGATAGGTGTGATGAACTTGTCTGCATCTGACAAGAGTGTGTTGAATGAAAAATATCAGAATAAAGGCAAAAGAAAAACTATCTAAATATCTTTGTATTCTCCCATGAAAATATCATGATGACCACATGGTGCTTGTCAACCAAAGTTACCAGGGGTTGTTCACTGACCTCAAAGCACAAAAAAGTGAATATATGTACATATA
>NC_068981.1:162931913-162936170 GCF_001194135.2 Octopus bimaculoides
TATATATATATCATACATACATGCATACATACACACATACTGATATACACACACACGCACGTGCACACACACACACACATGAAGAGAAAGAGAGAGCACGAAACATGGGTGTGTGGTTAAGAGGTTTGCTTTGTAACTGCGTATTTTGGGTTCAGTTCCATTGTGTAACACCTAAGATAAGTGTTCTCTTCTACAGCCCCAGGCCAACTAAAGCCTTGCGTATAGATTTGGTAGACAGTAAACCAAATGAAGTCCATCATATATTAATAACTACCTGTCTATCTTCCTCTCTCTCTCTTTCTCTCTCTCTCTCTCTATCTATCTATCTGTCCACTTACCTATCTATCTGAGTACTTACTATCTATTTGTTTATATATATGTGTGTGTGTGTGTGTGTGTATAATTCAATGAAAAGAAGAAGACAAAAAAATACTTACACTCACACACACACACACACACACACACACACACACACACACACACACATACACACAAATAATTGTTAGCAATGGAAGCAGTATTAGTACTAAAAGGCAATACTAAAAGGCACTTCACCTTGAGAGGTTCTTTCATATATAGGTATGGTGCATAAAAGCACAGACATATATTGTAGCAGGTGTGAAACATCTGGTATGGGCACCATAACTACCAGATCACATGATTTCAATATACTGCACATCTTCAGTGACAGGTGTCCAGTGATTTCATATCAGTCAAGTTTCGATGCCTTGATATACAGAATTATAATGCCTTTCCAGTCACTGATGTTGCAAATAGCTAACAGGCTTATTAAAAATAATTATTAGTGGTGGAAGCAATGTCAGTACCAAAGGGAAATTTTATATCCAATTTAACATGGATGTCTTGTTAAAATGCTGAATATTATGATATTTGCCTTGAGAAGTTTATCACTAAAATTGAAGACATCAACCACCTTATTGTCACCTGTGAAAGATTGTTTTCCAGTTACTCTCTTCCTATGAAGCATGCTACAGAATGGAATAAGAGAAGAGAATATACCAGCAGACAAAATTGATGATATTGAGAATGAGGAGTCAAAATAATATTGATAGAACTGAAAAATGAAAGCAGCTACCAGGATAAAACAGTCAACCAGATATTGTTATGTGAGATTACAAGGAAAAGAAAAATTCTCATTTGTGGAAACTTCTGATTATGGGGTGAGTGTAAATATAATTTTAATTTGTGCTATTTTATATACATTCACCAATTTACTTCATGTATATGTACACATAATATAAAATACTGCTCTTACACCAGAAACCAGAAACAGCTGTAAAGAATTACTTATATTCTCCTCTTTCTTATTTGAGATTCAAATATGAACTTACCAGATATCTACTTATTTACTTATCAAGAACTACTATGAGAGATTACTAAGATACTCCTTTCTTTTTTTCTGTGATATTACAGTATGAACTCTCCAGCTACCTATCTATGAAGAACTACTATGAACTCTCACTTTCCTGATTTTCCTGTTTTCCTGCTTAATTATCTTTATACTGACTTCTGAATAACTATTTTATAAATGCTTTGATACCAGTAAAACTATCTATCCACCTGTTATTTTATTGTATTTTCATCAGCTCAACTGGTGCAATTCCATTCGTTCAGCATTAAATTTTAGGCATTTGGTTTGATTTGAACACTAATTGTCTGTAAGCACGTAAAAAGCACCAACCAAACATGGCCAATGTCAGTGCTGCCTGATTGGCACCCGTGTCAGTAGCACATAAATATCACCCACTGCACCCTCAGAGTAGTTTGCATTAGGAAGGGCATCCATCTGTAGAAACATTGCCAAATCAGATTGGAGCCTGGTGTGGCCTCCTGGCTTGCCAGTCCCCAGTCAAACCGTCCAGCCCATGCCAGCATGGAAAATGGATGTTAAACAATGATGATGATACTAGCAGAGATACCTGGCATTGCTCAGGATTAAAATGGTATAGTTTTTTATTGTTCTACTTGTTTCAGTCATGTGACTGCAGCAATGCTGGAGCACCACCTTTAGTCGACGAAATCGACCCCAGGATTTATTCTTTGTAAGCCTAGTACTTACTCTATCGGGGTGTTTTGCCAAACAGCTAAGTTATAGGGATGTAAACACAGCAACAACAGTTGTTAACCAATGGTGAGTGTACAATCACAGACACAGACACACAAACACACAAACACACAAATATACACATATTTACGACAGTCTTCTTTCAGTTTCCATTTATGAATCCAGTCACAAGGCTTTGGTGCGCCTAAGGCTATAGTATATACATACATATATGTGCTATAAATATACGATGCATTCCTAAATCATAACATCACGTGGAAATGCATTTGATTAAAATCGGAATTATGAGCTTAAATAGCACCCATCCTACATCCCCCTACAAGAAGACCAACACGACTTCAACTAAAACGTAAGGCTTTCTTTACCTAACGCTATTATTATACCACCATATACATTAATATATCCACTAATTGCTTCTCCTACATCTCTCACACCATGAACTCTTAATATACTCCTCAACATTCTGAAGAGATCTGCCAAACCATTTGCCAGATTGAAACGTGCGTAAATGACTAATTACATAACCTACACAATGACTCATTACATAACCTCCACATAATAAAACAATGGCTAACTAGCCCAACAGAATTGCTTCTTCTTGTATTTGTTGCTCCATTTTCCACATAAATATATATATATATATATATATATATATATATATAAAAGCCCTGTATAGGGATGCTGTCAATAAGGTAAAGGTCAGCAACATGTATACTGAAGAATTCCGGGTTCACCAAGGATCAGTCCTCAGCCCCCTCCTATTCATCATAGTCCTCCAGGCAATAACAGAGAAATTCAAATCAGGCTGCCCCTGGGAGCTCCTCTATGCTGATGACCTTGCTCTCATAGCTGAATCACTACCAGAACTAGAGAAGAAATTTCAGGTGTGGAAGCAAGGTTTAGAATTGAAGGGCCTTAGAGTCAATGTTGCAAAAACCAAGGTCCTAGTAAGCAGGAAGGCAAACAAATCACAAGCCCCTTCAGGAAGATGGCCCTGCTCAATGTGTAGAAAAGGTGTAGGTAGAAACTCCATGTGGTGTGCAAGAGAGACAACAGCACTGGTATGGTCATGTGCTATGTATGGATGAAGAGAGTTGTGTGAAGAAGTGTTACTCCCTAACAGTGGAAGGAATCCATGGAAGAGGGAGACTCAGGAAGACATGGGATGAAGTGATGAAGCATGACTTTCGAACGTTGGGCCTCACAGAGGCAATGGCAAGAGACTGAAACCTCTGGAGATATGCTGTGATTGAGAAGACTTGGCAGGTAAAGTGAGATCACAGCCGTAGCATATACTAGTGTCACATTACCAGCCCATTTAGAAAGTACCTTTGAGTTGTTGGGCAACACACCATGCTTGAGGAGACCTATTGAGTCAAGTAAAATCAAACCGCAAAATCAAAATCACAATCAGAATCTCAGTCTAATTGAAATCAAAATGGAAATTGTAGTTGTAGCTGATGCCAGTGCTGCCTGACTGGCTCCCATGCTGATGGCATGCAATAAGCACTAGTGGCACGTAAAAAGCACCATTCAAACATGGTCGATGCCAGCCCCCACCCCTGCACTGACTGGCTCCTGTGCTGGTAGCACATAAAAAGCACCATCCTAACATGGACGATGCCAGTGCTGCCTAACTAGCCCCATGCTGGTGGCATGTAAAAAACACCCACTACACTCTCACAGTGGTTGGTGTTAGGAAGGGCATCCATCTGTAGAAATCTTGCTAGAACAGATTGAAGCCTGGTATTTCCAAAGAATCTAGTGCTCTTAGCTTAGATTTTCTTGGGGCCAGCCAGATTGGAGCAGTCTTAAGTGTAACCAGCCGAAACTGCAATGATGATCTGGAACTCAACTGATGGTAGAAAGCTCCGAATGACCCGTGCTTGTTTTTTTCCTGTCCTTCTTTGTATCGTCTAACTGTCTAGATGTTTTGTTGTCACTTGTTACATTCTTGTTTCATTTTTTTTTATATATATATACATATAGCGCCATACATACACTTTTGGTCTCCTGTATGAAAGTATATATATATATATATCTAAATTCTGTGCAACTCTTTTACTCTTTCTTTTAGCCCCCTTCACACTTTCTTTGTTATATATATATATGTGTGTGTGTGTGTGTGTGTGTGTGTGTGTGTGTGTGTGTGTGTGTGTGTGTGTGTGTGT
>NC_068981.1:162939378-162959650 GCF_001194135.2 Octopus bimaculoides
TATATATATATATATATATATATATATAGACAAGCAAAAAAGAACTGAAGTAATAAGAGGGAATGCATCATTAACTTCAGATGATTAGTGCTACTATAGCCATGGAACACTTTTTCCAATCTGTAAGCCTAAATTTATATGCATATATACACCATGTATATAGCACACACACACACACACACACACACACACTCTCTCTCTCTCTCTCTCTCTTACACACACACACACACACACACATAAATATATCTATCTATCTATCTAGTAACAGAAAGAGAGAGAGAGAGAGAGAGAGAGAATGGGGTGAGGAGAGAGATATGCTGATATATATATGTGTGTATATAGAAATAGAAATCATGTGGTGAATTAAACATGCCTACAGTCTTCAGAAAATATGATGAAAAAGGGACATTAAAGATCTTTACTCCCTTGTTAATCAACTTTATGGTCCTTGCTGAATTTCCTGTGCAACCTTTATGGTTATGGATGGTAAAATACTTATTAAAGATTCAAATACGATCCTTCAATACTGGTCAGAATATTTTGGTGATTAGCTAATTTTTTTTATCAAGTATTGATTGATCCTTTTTAGAAGTCATTCAGCAAATCCCAATAAAACCCCTTTTTTATGGTCCACCTACTTTCAATGAAGTAAGAGATGTTTTGCAGAGACTTAAACATGGAAAACCCACTGGCATTGACTGTATTGCTGGAAGTGTTGAAATTTGGAGGAGAAATAAGATGTTGGATCTTCTTCATAATCTTTTATATAATATGGGAAAATTGATGCAGTTTCTCAAGATAGAAGAGATGTATCGTTGTGAATGTAGAAAGGAAAATGTGTGGTGAAAACACACTTACACACACACACACACACACACACACACACATAGTAATTTCTCTCCTTAGTGTAATAGAGATAACATTGAGAAGAATTATTTTTGATAGGCTCATTAAACATGGTTTGATATGTCATCATTCCAAGTCACAAACAGGTTTTCATGTTAGACAAGGAACAAATGATGTATTTCCATCTTGTCAACTACACAGGAAATGCATTGAGTAGAAACTTAACCTTTATCATTGCTTCACTGACCTCATTAAGGCCTTTGATTCAGTGAACTATGACGTGTTATGGACAATTTTCAGACAAGCTGCTTGTTTTGATGAATTAACAAATATTACCAAGTCCTTTCATAATGATATGGGAGCCTGTTTTGTAATTAGCAAAGGATGCTCAGACCCTTTTTAAGTCAGTAGCAATGGAAAACAAGGTGATATAATGCCCTTGCTTTATTTGCCATATACTATATAACAATAGCTTTGTTTTTCTTTTTTCTTCTTCTAATTTTGTATTTGGTTTGCAAGATTCTTGATATGAACTTGTGTGTTGAAACTGATTCCAAACTTTCAAAAATTACACTGAAGGTATTTAAATATGTCCATACTTATATATGCGCAACTAGTAAGTTACTCAACCTCAAATAGTTAAATCCGCAATCACAGTTTTCTATTACTGAAGACTAATATAGCACACAAAATGATGTTCAAACTTTTAAGGATAAAATTTCATTGACATGTAACAATAAATCTTGATAAAGCCATTATTCTTTATCAGCCCCACTCCGGGAAACCTCCTGGTGAAAAATACACCTTCCTTTAAATTTCTTAGCAACATGATGAACAGAGATGGTAACCTTGGTGACAAGATTACAAATAGAATTCAGAAGTCATGGATATCTTTTAGAAAATTAAAATCTTCTCTAAGGTCTCAATTATATATAAAAATGACATTAAAATATCTAATTTTAAAACATACAGTTTGTGTATTTTGTTGTATGGCTAAGAAACATAGACATTATATTAAAAATATATTAAACAGTTAAAATATTTTCAGTGAAAGTATCTTCTGCAAATTTTACATATATCTTGGGGAGACTAGATGAGTGATGATGTAATTTTGGAGCTTGTGGTGTAAGAATACAAGCTCTCTTGCAATGTAGTGGAAGAGGTGGGTAAGTCATATAGCCTGTAGGGAAGAAGAAATATTCTCAAAGCATCTATTATAATGTTGCTTATAAACACAGTACATCCCATAAGAGATATTACACTGAAATTTAACTTCTGCTGCTTGTCTACAGATTCTCAGGCAGTGCTTATGTTTTTAAAACTGTTGACACCACTGAATTGAATGGTATTGTTCAGGTGTCAAAATCATAGTGATATTCGTTAGGCCACTGATGATGGGAATGTATGTTTGATATGCTTGTTTTTGAAGTTTCTAAATTCATATGATGTAGATAATAAACAATTCATACTGGTAAGAATATAGCTTCTAAAATGGATAGAGAAATTCAAAGAATTGCTTCAAAGAATGGTAGAACATCTATTATGTTTACAGAAGATATTGGGTTTGAGTCCCATGGGCAATATTTAACCTTTTTTCCATCCAAGGAATTTTTGAAAAAGAAATATCTACAGTTATTTATAGTTTTGAAATTTGAGTTCTGTTAAAAACTATGTGTGTGTGAGTGTGAGTGTGTGAGTGTGAGTGTGTGTGTGTGTGTGTGTGTGCATGTGCACATGTGCATATGCATGTGTGTGTGTTATACAGTAGATGTAATTATATTACTGATCTATGACTAAGTTTCATGTCTATAGCTTATACTTCAGATAGAGAAATCATCAGATGGATTTGAAAACAAAGAGCTCATATAGGTTATGGGAAAGGGCTATATGTGTATTTAAGGAAGTATAAAATTTTTAGCTTCCATGAGGACAATTAGCAATAATTTAATTTTTTAAATTTGTCAATGTTGAATGTAGTATAAATTGCTATCACTTATTTTCACACATATGTGTATGCATGTATATATGTGTGTGTGTGAGTGCATATGTTTGTGTGTGTGTGTGTGTGTGTGTGTGTGTGTGTGTGTGTCTTTGTGTTCATGTTACATGACATCATGACAAATTTCCTTTAATTGGATGGTCTTGTGTTTTTTCCAGTTCTCTAAAAGGAATGCTCTGAAATGTCTGTCTTGGTCGAAAATCTTGGATCTGACATTTAAACAGTCTTTTTGTCATTTGAGTTTTTTTCGGCTGATTTTTTTTTTTTATCTGAATTACATAAGTTGCAAGTTCTTGTTCCATTTATGTAAGGGTTGTATTGGTCAAGACTTTTCCAGTGGATGTCCAATTTAATTTTGCAGTCTTTCAATTTCCAAATATAGTTGTATAATCTGGTAATATGCAGTCCTGTATATTTCCAAGTGAAAAAGTGTGAGTGCAATAATAATTTTTGAATTTACCTTCCACCATTCTGACATAATGCTTACTCATAATATCTAGGTTTTGTTTTGTGGTAATGACCTTTCTCTCATAAATAATTGAAAGGGCAGGAATCTTTTTGTTTCTGCAAGTGAAATTTACAATGTTGGTTTGGCTAGATTTCTTGTCATATTGTTTTCCTGTTCGATGTACAGCTTTAATGTAATTTCAAATTGTTTTTATTAAATGAATTTCTATAATTGTAGCCGATTAATGATGCCTAAGAAATGTTTAGCTATGTAAATGTTTGAAGGTGTTGAATTTATCTAGTTTGTGACTGTTGACATGTGTGACTGTTGACATTTGTGACTGTTGACATGTGTGACTGTTGACATGTGTGACTGTTGACATGTGTCATCTTTATACGTGCCTTTATACATGTCTGGCGGCACTGACAACAACCACGCTTGAATGTTGTTTTTCATGTGCCACCAGCACATGTGCTGGTAAGGCGACACTGGCAACAATCGCACTCGAATGGTGCCTTTTACATGCCACCAGCATGGGAGCCAATCCACGGCCCTGGCAACGATCACACACAGATGCGCTTTTAACGTTCCCCTGGCATGAGTGCCAATCAGGCCGTACTGTCATCGGCCATGTCAGCGATTTTGATTTTGATTTTATATATATATATATACATATATATATATGTATTATATTACATCGTATATAAACAAACATGAGTTTGTTTTTGA
Organism: Octopus bimaculoides; assembly: GCF_001194135.2. Taxonomy (NCBI): domain Eukaryota; kingdom Metazoa; phylum Mollusca; class Cephalopoda; order Octopoda; family Octopodidae; genus Octopus; species Octopus bimaculoides. Next base: position 162,943,401 of record NC_068981.1, read on the forward strand.
AGCATTGAAATGTATTGTAGAACAAGTAGAAAGATATATTTTTCAACGTGTAAATACTGAGCAGCATATATATAGGATAAAATCCTTTAAGAGCAGAAAAATTGCTGACAAATTTTTCTGCTCTTAAAGGATTTTATCCTATATATGCTGTTCAGTATTTACGCATTGAAAAATATATCTTTCTACTTGTTCTATTATATATAGTCAGTAAATATATTAGCTAGGCGAATTTACCTATTTCTTCTTAGACTGAAAAACAAAACATTTTCAAGCCTTATTAGGTTCCTGTCTGAAGTGTCTACATTAATTTGACCAATCCCAGAGACATAAGCAGCCAATCTGTTTATATACTCAGCAAATCCAGTAGCTACAGAGAACTGGAGTTACTAATTTGCATACTCTAAGTGTTTAACACTTTATTTAATCTGATGAGAAGGGGTAAAGCTGAAAGGTTAGATTAAGTAATCTTAGAAAGTAAAAACTAATAAAAATAATGTAAATAATGATCAGTTTAAATTCAAGGAGAATGAGTAACTGCAACATAATCACAAGAAGGCCATGGCTATAAGTGCTCCCTCTGCAAACAAAGCTAATCAGGTTTAACACTCCCTTCTCTTGCAACAACAACAACAATCATAGCAGCTGAAGCAAGTACTGATTACGTTCCCAAAATTACAACATTATTTGTGCAGCTGTACCTGTGGTAAATAGTGGACAAATAGCCAATTATATTGAACTTTAATTATAACAGTCAAATTTCTAGATGAAGATTGGAATAATGCCAAGTGATGATGGTAAACAAAATTTACTGTCATGGAATATTGATGTGACATCATATGAATATTTTAATGGCTAGAAATCTATTTCCTGTTGCAGTTTAGCAGAAGAATTTTAAACATAACATCTTAGTCTTGTTGGAGATGTGGCAACTTTCTCTGGTGCCAAAGAATGAACAGAGACAATGTAGTGTAGAGAAGGGTCTTTAATTTTGTCATGAAGATTACCTTTGTAGCACTGGTGCCATGATAAAATGCCACCAGCACTGGATTAACCATTAAGCAAAATAAGCACGTGCTTAAGGCATCAAGGGAAAGAGGGGGCACCACAGAAATAGTAAATAGTTTACGGCACAAAAGAAATCACTTTAAACTTGCTAGAATAATATTCGGGATGCCTTTATCTCTATTAGGTATAGATGCAGATGTGTTACGTAAGATTAATTTTGAGGATCTGATCAAAGACTTTGCAATTCAAAAAAGTTGGAGAAAACTTTTCAAATATAAATAAAGTGGAAGTATACAAAAATAAAGATTATTTTCCCTCTTTTGTTTCGTTTTGAAAAATAAAAATTTATTTTATGGTTTGTTATTGTTTATATTTTGAATTATGTAATCTTTTATGGGAGCACCAAAATCTTTTAAGTGCTTAGGGCTTCGATGGGTCTTAATACGGCCCTGCTCCAGCACACTCTGTAAAGTGGTTGGTGATAGAAAAGGCATCCAGCTGTAGCAACTATACTAAAAAGTGAGTGTACAAGCACAAGTGAGATGTGATCTCTGATCTATCAAAGACAGCAGTTACTCCAAACGAGAACTGTGACAAACTTCCCAACCTATGTCAGCATATCAATGTAGCATAAAATGATGATGATGATGATGATGATGATGATGATGACGATGACGACGACGACGACGACGACGACGACGACGACGACGACGAGGAAAGCAGAGTATTTAATTCCACATGGTAAATTTTGTTTGAAGTTGGTCATTAGAATTGTTGCTTTCCATTGGCAAGGCACAATATTTCTTGCTAACAGAGTCTAAGATATATTAAAGAGGAAGGAAATTGGGAAGCGGCTGCATTAATGTCTAATCAGTGTGTTTACATTTAACATGAACATTGAGTGGTTAAGAAGTTTGCTTCATAAATATGAGGCTCCATTTGGATTTAATGCCACAAAGCAAAACCTTGGGAAAGCATCTTCTTGTGTCAATTGAAGCTTTGTAATTGAATTTTGTTAGACATAAACTGTATGGGAGACTGTCAAATGGACTGGATTTGTAATTCAAAGACCCTAATCATGTCACAAATGTTGAGTTTATCAGAAGGTTATATTGAATGTACAAGTGTTTGAGGAGCATATGGTCACTTAACACTAAAAATCAATGAATGTGTAGTTCCAGTGTTTGAACAAGTGGAACCTTCATTTGTTGAGAATAATATAAGATTTATTTACATAGTGTGAATTGGCCCCAATTGCAAATTATGACTTTATAACAGATTCAAAACTGAATTCAGGTTAAACTCACTTCTTTAAAGCTACAGCCCCAACAAATCACATAACCACACCAGCTAAAAAGTAGCTTTCTAATAATAATCATCATCATCATCGTTAAACATCCGCTTTCCATGCTAGCATGGGTTGGACGATTTGACTGAGGACTGGCGAACCAGATGGCTGCACCAGGCTCCAATCTGATCTGGCAGAGTTTCTACAGCTGAATGTCCTTCCTAATGCCAACCACTCTGAGAGTGTAGTGGGTGCTTTTACATGCTACTGGAACTAGGACCAGTCAGGTGGTACTGGCAATGGTCACACTTGAATGGTGTTTTTTACATGCCGCCTGCAGAGGAGTCAGTCCAGTGGAAGTGGCAACGACCTCGCTCGAATGTTTTGTTCACATGCCACTGGTACAAGTGGCAGTAAGGCAATGCTGGTAACGATCACGCTCAAATGGTGTTTTTTACATGCCATCGGCATGGAAGCCAGACAGCTGCTCTGGCAATGATCCCGCTCAGATGGTGCTGTTAGCACTCCACTGGCATGGGTGCCAGTCACCAACTTTGGTTCAATTTCGATTTCACTTACCCCAACAAGTCTTCGCAAGCAGAGATTAGTGTCCAAAGAAGGAAATAATAATAATAATAAGCCTTTCTACTATAGGCATAAGGTTTGAAATTTGTGAGAGGGAACTAGTTGATTACATCAACTCCAGTGTTTCACTGGTACTTAATTTATTGACCCTGAATGGATGACAGGCAAAGCTGACCTTGGCAGAATGTGAACTTAGAACATCTTTAAGACAGATGAAATGCTGTTAAGCATTTTGTCTGGTGTGCTAACAATTCTGCCAGCTTGCAACCTTAGATAATAACAACAACAACAACAACAACAACAACAACAACGACAATGGCAAGAAGAAGAAGAAGAAGAAGAAGAAGAAGAAGAAAAAGAAGAAAAATCCTTTTTACTATAGGCACAAGACCTGAAGTTTTGGGGGAGTGGACTAGTTGATTACATTGACCCCAGAAATTCACTGGTACTTAATTTATCTGCCCCAAAAGGATGAAAGGCAAAGTCGACCTTGGTGGAATTTGAACTCAGAATATAGTGACAGATGAAACACCACTAAGCATTTTGTCCAGCGTGCTAGTGACTCTTCCAGCTCGCTGCTTTACTAATAATAATAGACAATTAAATTGGCAGTTACATACAAATATTGTTTTTCTGTTAGCGAGATAACATGTTTGTTTCCTTCTTTTTGTCATCTTACACAAAATATCTCATCTCTGGTTCTCTTCGCTACCATTAAGAGAGTTCCTACAAGCTATATACAAAACCTTACCTCCTTTGTTAAGTAATTATTAAAAGGAAAAGAAAAAGGGTCCAGTCTATATTTTCCCACATAGTCAGATAAAATACATCCTTTAATTCTACCTCCACCTACACTGGTTGTTCCAGCATTTTAGTATACGACTGTCTCGGTAACATCTGTGATTTTGTTGCTGCAACATCCCATCTTTAATTAGTTTGCTTATTAACTCTTTCATAACCTCTATAATTTGACCTTCTGCTGGCTGTGAGTAGACATTTCTTGGTTCTTCTATTCATATAATTTTTTGTAACTATAATTCTTTACCTCTTTCTGAGTGCAAGTGATGTCTTGTAGATGCCAAATGGGGATTACACTTCACTTCTCCTTGATAATATCCTCGACATTACATTTGCAATCTTGAATGTTTTTGATGAATGAATTATTGGGACAAATAATCGTAGGTCTTTTAAAATACAACTTGAATGATGATCAAGGGGACTCAAAAATCCTTAATTCACTGACATTTTATCGTAATAACACTGTCAAAACCAGGATACATTCTGGAGAGCGACTGAATGTCTAAGGAAATGGTGAAGAGTAAATCTGCAAACGTGACAGTAACTGTAAAAGTAGTTGCTTCTAAACAGTTTTCTGTATTGGATAAAGAGGGAGCTACGAATTTTAGTTAGGAATGGTGAAAGGAAAGTCTACAGGAAGTAAGTGTTATAAATAAGAAATAATTTAGCAGATGTATTCATTAAGAACTAAAATCTAATTCTAATGTCACAACCATCGTTATCATTGATAGTTTTGTGATGTGATTTCTACACTGGCCTAGGTTGAATGAGATTCCAGCTGTCCCTATCTATAGTTAATTCTTCTCTAAGGCCTAACAATCTTAGCTCTGAGAGGACATTAAAGTAAATGAAATTATAAGGTAACAGAAGGTTAGAGGTTTTGGAAACTTGTGTGCCATGAATAGGAACTAGTCTGATAATGTTGATGAATCAGTTTGGATCGGTGAGTAGGCAACAAGATTAGTGATGCAATAATGATGGTTTTAAGTCATCTTAATTTGACCAACAGCTAAGTAAATAAAGATCATTAACTACTAACAAAGATAAAACCTGGTGGCTATAGCAAATTGGTAATCTAAACAGTTTTTATGTGGCTCCATGCAAGCAAATATGGCTAAAATAAGAAGACAATTCTGTTGGTAGAACATAAAGATTACACTAATCAATTGGATGTCTGAAGAGAAAACCTCCCAATACATTTTAGGCCACAGAACAAGTCAACTGCAAAGCATTGTGTGAATTTATGAATAAGAATGCTATTAATGAAATTAATCAAATAGTGTTGGAATCAATAATAGCTGACAGGCAGTGGTGGCAGAACAGTGGAAGCTGAGTGTGTAATCTGACCCATAGCAGCAGCTGCCACTCCAGCCAGTCAATATTATTACACACAACAACAGCATAGTCAAATCATCACTTAAATTAAGGAACCTCACTTTGGAATGTCTATTTATTGGGGAAGAAGCTTTCTTCCATTTTACTTTCTGCTTGCTATAACACAAGAGAATTTCTACACCTAATATTTACAACAAAAAAAAAAGTTGTTCATGTTTTTTTTGCATTGATGATAACAACAACAACAACAACAACAACAACAATAACAACAATAATAATAATAATAATAATAATAATAATAATGTTGTGATGATGAGAAGAAGAAGAAGAAGAAGAAGAAGAAGAAGAAGAAGAAGAGTAAGAGTAAGAGTAAAAAGAAGAAGAAGAAGAAGAAGAAGAAGAAGAAAAAGAAGAAGAAGAAGAAGAAGAAGAAGAAGATGAAGAAGAAGAAGAAGAAGAAGAAGAAGAAGAAGAAGAAGAAGAAGAAGAAAAGTAAGAAGAAGAAGAAGAAGAAGAAGAAGAAGAAGAAGAAGAAGAAGAAGAAAAAGAAGAAGAAGAAGAAGAAGAGTAAGAGTAAGAAGAAGAAGAAGAAGAAGAAGAAGAAGAAGAAGAAGAAGAATAGTTTATCTATGTGATGGTAATGATTTTAAGTTCCAGCATTAGGGAAGAAGTTTTTCAGCTGTGAAGGAAGAAGAATGCTAAGTTGTGGTATTTATCTCTTTCTCAAGAGCATCAATGATGATGTAGTTCCGAAAGGGTTGCCAGCTTCAATTTGCCTTAAGTTTAATCCTGCATTATATTGTCTGCCATAAACACACAACATTCTTAATAATAATAATAATGATAATAATAATAATAATAATAATAATAATAATAATAATAATAATAATAATAATAACAACAATAACTGTGTTTTTTTTTTTGCATAGGCTTACATCTTGAGCTTCATATCAGAGAGAAAATGTTAATTGTAGTGTTTATGGTGATAACATTGTTATTACAATGAATGGTACACTTCCTATATCTGCCCAGAAGTAAATTTGAGTTACTGGCTTCAATTTGTTGATAGCTTACAGCTGCTCTACATTATATGATATAAACAAAATAGCAGCCAAATCTCCCTCAGATCACACACTCTACTGCCTGAAATAATGGAAGTATGTGTAAGATATTGTAGTCTAATATATCCCTTTATAAAGAAGTGGGATGTTAACAGCTGGAATGACTCTGATTGTTCAATCATAGTTGATCAGAGGCTAAACAACATCACTAACAACAAGAACAAGGACAACGACAACAACAACAACTACTACTACTACTACTACTACTACTACTACTACTACTACTACTACTACTACTACTACTACAGTAGCTGCAGCAACAACAGAAGTCTGTTTAGTGAACGCAAATTCAAAATAAACAGCGGGGAAAAAAATGTTACAATATATTTGGCAATGAAAATGTGTGATAAATATATATGTTCTCCTACAAGATTTGATTGACAGCATAGCACGTATTCCGTTAATTTTACCATTTTGTTGAATTGTGCAGAATATGCCCAGACTAGTTCCAATTAAAGGCATCATTAGCACATACCTCAGAGCATTAGTCATTTCTGTATGTATATAAAAATTGTAATATATGTACAGTATGTTAGACATAACATGCACTGCATCTGAGGCAGGGAAAAAAACTGTTAGAACTTCTACTTGAACCATATGTGTGTAGCTTGTTAAGACTTCTGTGTTACTAGTTACATTATAGAATATCTACTACTGCCTCTACTTAAGTCAGATACTTTTATTTGTTACCTTTTATCTTTTGCTCATTTCGGTCATTGGACTGCAGCCATGCTGAGACATTGCTATGAAGGTTTTAAAAAAATAAAAATAAATGCGCCCTTTTAAAGCCTAGCCAGGCTCATGTGCCCGGTTTCCCGGTTTCAATGGCATATGTGTTCCCCAGCTGGATGGGACGCCAGTCCATCACAGCATTGCTCATTTTTGCCAGCTGAGTGGACTGGAGCAACGTGAAATAAAGTGTTTTGCTCAAGAACACAATGCATTGCCCGGTCCAGGAATCGAAACCACAATCTTACGATCATGGTGCTGACACCCTAACCACTAAGCCACACACCTCCACTATGAAGGTTTTAGTGAAACAAATTGACCCCATACATATTCTCTTAAAGTCTATTTTGTATTCAGTTTCTTGTGCAAAACTGCTAGGTTATGGGGATGTAAACGAACCAACACTGGTTATCAAGTGATGGCAGGGGATACTCTGCCAACACAAAGAAACACATGTCTTGAAATATCTACCATACCCCAGCCCCCAGCCCCTCCAATTTTTCTCACTATCACTTGCTACAGTCACTTTTTCCCCATCTCTAACATCCCCCATTGCTTCCTCTATACCACATATACCCCCCCCCCCCCTTTTCCCTTGGGGTATGTCGCTAATGCATCTCCAACACCATCTATTACTCTCTCTTACTCTGACTGTTTCTCTATATTTCTCTCTAACACCATATCTCCTTTCTTTTCCTGCTGGGGTAACCAAGCATTTCCGATATAGTAAGACACCTGCCTCTCTCTCTCTATTATACTCTAACCTCTCACCTAGCACAAAGCTACTCCTCTTGCTACCACTCCCTCTCCCAGCCCAGAGGTTTTTGTCTTGCAAGTTACTTGGCAATCCTGCTGGTGTTGGTGCCATGTTAAAAGCACCCAGTACACTCTGTAAAGTAGTTGATGTTAGGAAGGACATCCAGCTGTAGAAACCATGCCAAAGCAGACATGCCAGCATCCAACCCATGCCAGCATGGACAATGAACGTTAAATGATGACACACACACACACACACACACATACAACTAGCTTCATCACAGTTTCCATTGACCAAATTTACTCAAAAGGCATTGGTCAGCCTGTGGCTATAGTGGAAGACACTTTGCTCAAGGTGCCTTTCAATGGGACTGAACCTGAAACCATTTGGCTACAAAGTGATCTTAACCACACAGCCATGCTTGCACCTATAAATTTTGTCTCTTCTATTTTAACTGTTCTACTTTACCTCCACAAGAATCTCATTGGTTTCATAGATAATTTCCCAGCCACTGAGTTTTGTTCATTGGTTCATTCATTTTATGTCAGTTTTTTCCATGCTGTCATGGGTAAGATGCATATACATATTACTGAGGTATTGTTCTATAGCTGGATGCTATTCCTGTTACTAACACCTTATCTGTTTTACAAGTAAAATTGTTTTCTATGGCTGCATGGTTAAGATGTTTGCTTCCCAACTATCTGGCTGAGAAGCAAACATCTTAAAGTGGATACACTATGACACTGCAGTTGTTTACTCTTCTGCAATCCATTGTGCTACAGATATTCTGTGATTAATTAATTAAACAGCAGTCTAAGTCGCTGAATTGATTTAAAAAAATATTGGTTGTATTTTTAATTGAGGACAAAAGCATAGCAGATTGATGATACAGAGAAAGAGAGAGTAAGATAAATAATGTGTCTATATTTGCACATGAACATATACTGGGTGGTACCTTGGGCAAGTGTTTCCTACTATAGCTTTGGGTCAACCAAAGTCTTGTGAATGGAATTGGTACATGGAAACTAAAAGAAGCCCTCTGTGTGTGTGTGTGTGTGTGTGTGTGTGTGTGTGTAATTTTGTGTTGACATCACATGATGGTTGTAAACAAATGTGTTCATTTCTAGTTTTCTGTAAAAATTGCTGGACATGGAAAATACAACTTTGCTTGGAAACAGGTGAGGGTTGGCAGCAGGCAGTGCATCCAGTTGTAGAAAATATACCTCAACAAATTCTGTCTAACTCATGATCGTTTAATGTCTGTTTTCCAAACTGGTATAGGTTGGATGCTTTGACTGGGGTCTGGCAAGCCAGGAGGCTACACCAGACTCCAATCTGATCTGGCAAGATTTCTACAGCTGCATACCCTTCCTAACATCAACCACTCCAAGAGTGTAGTGGGTGCTTTTTACATGCAACTGGCATGGGAGCCAGTAGGGGTGGGGGAATGGCATCGACCATGTTCAGATGGTGCTTTTTACATGTCACTGGCAGTCAGGTGGCACTGGCATCGACCCACACATGAATGGTGTTTACTGCATGTCACCAGCACAGAAGCCAGTCAGGCAGCACTGGCATCGGCCACAACTACAAATTCTATTTTGATTTCAATTTGATTGAGATTCTGATTGTGATTTTGATTTTATATTTTACTTGACTCAATAAGTTTCCACGAGCACGGCGTGTCACCTGACGATTCAAAGGTACTTTTTAAATGGGCTGGTTATGTGACACCGGTATAGGCTATGACTGTGATCTCACTTTACTTGCCAAGTCTTCTCAATCACAGCATATCCCCAGAGGTCTCAGTCTCTTGTCATTGTCTCTGTGAGGCCCAATGTTCGAAGATTGTGCTTCACCGCCTCATTCCATATCTTCCTCGGTCTCCCTCTTCAACGGGTTCCTTCTACTATTAGGGAGTGACACTTCTTCACACAGCTGTCCTCATCCATATGCAGCACATGACCATACCAGCACAGTTGTCTCTCTTGCACACCACATCTGATGCTTCTTATGTCCAACGTTTCTTTCAGGGTGCTTACACTCTGTCGTGTATGCACACTGACATTACACATCCAGTGGATCATACTAGCTTCATTTCTTTCAAGCCTACGTATGTCCTCAACACTCATGGCCCATGTTTCACTGCTGGTAGCAAGACAGTTCACACGCATGCATCATATAGTCTATCTTTCACTCTGAGTGAGAGGCCCTATGTCACCAGCAGAGGTAGGAGCTTTCTGAACTTTGCCTGAGCTATTCTTATTCTAGTGGCAACACTCTCAGCATTCACTCCAACTACAGACTTGGTCACCTAGCTAGTGGAAGCTATAGAGGTTTATCTTTGGCTAGGTATTCCTCCTGCAGTTGCCTTGCCAGAAATATAGCATCAGTGGTGCTTCTACCTGGCACAAAACCCTAGTGGTTGAGGGAACCTGTGGAAGAGGTAGACTCAGGAAGACCTGGGATGAGGTGGTGAAGCACGGCCTTCGAACATTAGGCCTCACTGAGGCAATGACTAGTGACTGAGACCTTTGGAAATATGAAGTGCTTGAGAAGACCCGGCAAGCCAAGTGAGACCATAATCCGTGGCCTATGCCAGTGGTGTAACCAGCCCACTTATGCGTACCTTTCCTTCATTGGACACTAAACTCTGCTTGCAAAGACCTATTGGGGCAAGTGAAATCGAAATTAAATTTGATGACAGCACCGCATGACTGGCATCCATACTACTGGAGTGCTAACAGCACCAACCAAGTGTGATCATTGCCAGGGCCCCTGACTGGCTCCCGTGTCGGTGGCACATAAAAAGTACCATTCGAGTGTGATCATTACCAGTGTTGCCTTACTGGCACTTATACTGGTGGCACGTGAAAAACAACATTTGAGCGAGGTCGTTGTCAGTGCCACTAGACTGGCTCCTAAGCAGGTGACACATAAAAAATACCATTTGAGTGTGGCTGTTGCCAGTACTGCCTAACTGGCCCTCATGCTGGTGGCACATAAAAGCACCCACTACACTCTCGGAGTGGTTGGCATTAGGAAGGGCATCCAGCTGTAGAAACTCTGCCAGATCAGATTGGAGCCTGGTGCAGCCATCTGGTTCGCCAGCTCTCAGTCAAATCGTCCAACCCATGCCACCATGGAAAGCGGACATTAAACGATGATGATGATGATGACAACAGGTTCTTTTCAGTTTCTGTCTACCAAATCCACTCACTGGGCCTATAGTAGAAGACACTTGCCCTAGGTGCCACGCAGTGGGACTGAACCCAGAATAGTCGTCGTCGTTGTCGTTTAAACGTCCGCTTTCCATGCTAGCATGGGTTGGACGATTTGACTGAGGACTGGTGAAACCAGATGGCTACACCAGGCTCCAATCTGATTTGGCAGAGTTTCTACAGCTGGATGCCCTTCCTAACGCCAACCACTCAGAGAGTGTAGTGGGTGCTTTTGCGTGCCACCGGCACAAAGGCCAGTCAGGCGGTACTGGCAACAGCCACGCTCAAAATGGTGTATTTTATGTGCCACCCGCACAAGAGCCAGTCCAGGTAAATCAAATTAATACATTTGTTAATGTTATCTAGTGGTTGTCTTTAGAGATGCGACATTGATCGTTGTTTGTTACAGAAAAAACGCTGGTTCACATACTTCCCTTGTACATGCACATACATACACACATATACTCACACAGAGTTGAAACTCTGTTTGATTTTCCTTTTCAGCATTGAATGTTCACCATCCCACTTCCATTGCACACACACAAACTTTCACATACCTCCCTTTTACATACACACACATATACTCACACAGAGTTGAAATGCAGTTTTGATTTCTTTTTCACTGTAGAACTTCCATCATTCGACTACCAAATTTGCCATCACTCCTTCCTTCCTTATTCATCTATCACCCCTTCCTTTCTCATTCATATGTTGTGGCAAAGAAAAACACAAGAGTATTATTATAGTAGATTATTTATCTTTCCCTCCTTTTTTTTCCTCTGTATCATCTACCTGCTATGCTGTTGTCCTCAGTTGAAAAGACACCCAGTTGTTTTCTTCACTCAAATCTGCAATTAAGACTGCTGTTTGCTTAATTCGGCACAAAATATCTGTAGCACAGCAGGTGACAATTTGCAGTGTGACATTATATTCACTCTAAGAAACATAAATAAGTTTTGAGACATATTTTTCAAATATTAAACATATAGGATGTTTTGTCATTGGTGGTCAGTTAATAATGGAGTGGATTGTGGAGGGAATCATATGGATGAATATTATAGCTTGGATATTGTGGTGTAATGGGGGTGATCTGATAGCAGTGAAGGGAGACATTTGGGATAAGGCACTGGGAGTGAAGGAAGAAGTGATGTCATGTAATGAAGTTGACTTTCTTGGATGAGAAACCAGGGTCAACAGATGTGTATAGGAAGTCCTGGTGTAAACTGTAGATTCTGGCCAGGAGGTGTGGGTTAGTAAAAGTGTATGGGGTTGTACAGCCAAGTTCCAGTCAGAGTGTTAAGCAGTTTTCCCCTTTTTGAAGTTTGTTTTGCTAGCTCAAGGAAAAAGCCATTATTTTTCTATACTTCATACTACAGATATGCAAACTTCTGTCTTTTCTGAGGCCATGCTATATGAGAAAAGCCAAAGGGTGGATCTGCTAAATAGTCATTTGACTTGCAAGAAATAGCAGTTATGTCTCTCTCAAATCCAACTCAATTGTTTTGAAAAGGGAAGGCCATATTGAAATAATATGATCCTAGTAATCAATTAAAAAAAGATGGAAGTAGTAATGGCTAAAACACCCTTGAACTTAGGTCTGCATATTTAATGCTAAATTGAGGCTAAACAAAAACTGCAATAGCAGTAACTGTTTAGAACAAGTGATGTTTATGTGGTCAATTTGGATTGTTTTGTATGGTTGAATATTTACACTCTGGTTGCATTAGAGTAGTGAAGGGGACCCAATTAATGCATAACTGTCCTACCAACTTCTTTGGGTTCCAGTGGAGCCAGTTTGCTATTAAGTACAGAGAATTCAGATTTAATGTGACTAGCTATTAAATGTTATGGTTCTTTTACTGTACATGCAAGTATTTGGTTTCATTTGTCAAATTAGGACGGAAATGATAAAATAATGCGAAAATGTTGTTCTCGTGTGATGTTAACATGTTCAGATTTTTGTAGCTAGTCACACATATATATAGTGGCTGGGCGTGTGTGTTGAGTTATATGGGCTGAAAATAACACTAGATCCTTTTTCATGATGTTTCACATACTTAATGTATTAAGTAAAATCTTTGCAAACCACATATTGATCACTGTACATATTTCAGTTTGGTCCTTATTTTATTAATCTCTGTTTATTGCATAGCTATTTACCTTTCTCTTTATAGAATAGCTTATTTCAGGGGTTCTCAACCATCTTTTTTTACTTATTTGATTACTATTTTATTCTGGTGGACCCCATAACTTCTTAATGGTTAAAAACTAGTTTTATAGATACTTCTTTCAAAATTTCTATTTCATTTTTCACACTTTAACTTGCGTAGAGAAAGAAACGTAGCTGTTTCTTGCAATACACACCAATACATCCATCTAAAGCAGAAATTTTTCAGGGGCCCTTAAAATACTAATGTGGATCCCTAATTTACTACTTTGTTTCATGGACCCCCAAAGATCTTATATGGATTCTCAGAGACCATATGGACCCTGGTTGAAAACCACTGCTTATTTGAAACACTGCTTTACAATGGCAACACACACACACACACACACATATATGTGACGAGCTTCTGTGCAGTTTCCATCAATCAAATTTCACTCAGAAGGCATTTAATTATACATGGAAAGTTGGTTAAAATTCCCTTTCAATTTGAATGAATAAAAAAATAGAAACAAAACAATAAGACAGGTAATATTTCAAATTATGCAGGTTTATTATTGAAGCATACATGGATTATGTTTATTGATGCTGATGTTTAAGGTATCTTGCTGGATCAGTCTGGAGTCAGGATTTCAAGTGACATCTTCTGGAATGTTTTGCTGAAACACATTGGTAGCTTGGGCTGTTGACGAAAAGAACTCAAAGAGGAAATTGAGCAAGAATATAGTGCATAGATTCATTAAAAATATTCAAGAGACCTTGAACAAGTGATAGTTAAATTAGTGTTAACGCATTTAATGAAAGAAGAATTAACAAACAATTTTGGAAATTATGCAGTGAGGAAAAACTATTAATTGATACTTAACATCATTTTCATTTTTTTGCAGCAGGAACAGAAAACAACTTTGGTTTTGGTATTATTCTACATATAACTTAACTACTGTGTTTCATGAAGATGGCATCTCTTAGTTCTACACTGTCTTGAACAAGTAAGTTAAAGAAACTAATATTTCTCTCAATTACTAAATAATATTTCAGAGGTATACTTGCAAGACAATTGATTTCATCTGAGAGTGAGTGATGAAAATAAAATGATTGCAGCATGAAAGGTACATATTAGCCATTCAAAAAAACACGCAAAGACTGTTAACTTGATTTAAACATTTATTATTTGGTGTCAATATTTTCATCACACCAACTGATACCTGGTCACTGACACCAAATAATAAACGTTCAAGTGAAGTGAAGTGTTGGTGTATTTTTGAATAGTTAATATATATCTTCTGCAATGTACTAAATAGTATTTCTATAAAAGAATTATAATTCAAAACCAGAGTTAGTTAAGCTATACAAATATTTCTCTATTTTATAACAGGGGTGAAACAGCTTGTTTATATGAAACATGTTTAGAATTTGGTTATTAGTTGTAAAATTTGCTGGAGCATTATGAACCTGTATATGAACCTAACAAATCCGATCCTGAATTAAGAAACTTGTATATTGCTAGCACATATTAAATTATCTCAGATTACTATAAAACTAATGTCACTGAGTTTATATCAATGATCAAAAGTTCAGTGTATAAAATTGTCCTTAATGTAGGACATAGATACTTCTGAAGTTGATGGCAAGAATTGGGTTGATAATGGCTGTGCCTGTAGTATATATATAGTGATATGTAGTACTCAGAATATAGACAGTTAGAAATAGGTCTAAAAGAGTCTGTTATTTTGATGCTGTTGACGTTAACAGTTAAAAAAGGTTACCTTATTAAAGCTGCTGGTAAGGTGGTGAACTGGCAGAATTGTTAGCAAATTGGACAGATTTCTTTGTAGCACTTCTTAGTTCTTTACATTCTAGTTTCAAATGCTGCTAGATTGACTTTGTCTTTTAGCCTTTCAGAGTTGATAAAATAAGTAACAGTCAAGTACTGGGGATGAGGTGGGGGTGATGCGATCAACTTGCCTCCTCCCCTCAAATTTGCTGGCCTTGTGCTAAAAACTAGAGTTATTAAAATTGTCAGTCAAAGCTAAGACTATTCCTCCCAGTTGTCTTGTGGGTCTAGAACATCTACAGAGCTGTCTAACACGTGGAAGGAATACAATGGATAGACTATTTTTCTTCTATTGTCTTCTCTACATAAACATAAAACATCTGATAATTATGTTGAACAGCAATGGTAATCAATAAGAAAGTCTCTATATGGCCACTCAGCTTGCTAGAAAAAACAGTCAAATCTTCCTCAAATTGCAATACATTACTATCTTAAAAACTAGAGGACATTGGATAATGGCCACAGGTATAACTTCAATTCTAGATATACTGGATCAGGTCTAACCTGGAGTTAAACAACAAGAAGTAGAAGAACTGAGATTTGTAATTATATATTCTTTTGAGAAACAAATGAAATACCTGTAGCAAATTTGAACACATGGCACAACCTGGTATTCCTTAACTTCTTCCATCAGCATTTTGTCAATTCTAAAGACTGCTGTTGTTTAGCACTGATCAAACAGGCTTATTGAGCTAAGGCGTTCTGGCCATAACTAACCTGCTTTTTCCCTCTTTTCATAACATACTCTGAACTACATCAGCTAATGTGTATTATTTTTAAGGTGGTAGCATGTGATTTGAAAGAGATTTAGCCATAATCCAATATTGAATTAAGAAACTTGTATATTGCTGGCACATTTTAAATTGTATCAGATTACTGTAAAACTAATGTTACTGAATATTGAACAAAAGTTGAGTGCATAAAATTGTCTTTAATGAGGGGCTATAGATACATGTGAAGTAGATGGTCAGAACAGGACAGATAACAGCAGTGCGAGCAGTACAGGTATAGTGATATGTAGTACTCAGGCTATAGAAGGTTCATCATTAGCCCATGGTTCTATACAAGTGCCGCGATATAATGCATTAAACTATTGTGTGGATGTGTGTGTGTGCTTCACCTTAACCCTTTTGATACCAATCTACCTGAGACCACACATGGCCCTATAATACAGACATTTTGCTTTAAAATGAATTAAATTAAAACCTTCCATCAAAATTTCATGTAAGCTTACATTCCAAATACCAACTTAATAACCCTTTCTACTATAGGCACAAGGCCTGAAACTTGGCAGGGGAGAGGACTAGTTAATTACATCAACTCCAGTGTTTCACTGGTACTTAATTTATTGAACCCAAAAGGATGAAAGGCATGTGTATATATATATATATATATATATATATATATATATAT
>NC_068981.1:162959660-162962365 GCF_001194135.2 Octopus bimaculoides
CATATATACTTGACGGAATTTGAACTCAGAACGTAACAGCAGATGAAACACCACTAAGCATTTCACCTGGCATGCTAACAATTCTGTCAGCTCACCACTTTAAAATACCAACTTAATAACGATAGTAATTTTAAAAAATTAAGTGGAGCAACTGCAGTGCATTTCAACAGAATTACGTTCACAAAAGGGTTAAATGTAAAACAGAGTTTGTGATAACTTAAACACTGACCATTTTATTGCATAGCTATTTCTGTTTCATCTGTAGAATAGATCACAATGTGTTAGTAATATTTTTCCAGAATTACATAATGGGGCTGTTCTTATTGTGAAGGTGGTAATGGTTTCAATTAGTCACAAGTTTGAGATAGACAATCAACTACTAGAAAACTTCTCTTGATTAGCGATGTTCTCAGGTAAAAATAAAAATTCATTGCAAGAAGTTAAGGTTAATGTAGATTATTGCTACATGAAATTAAGTCTTAAAATTTTCATTGCATGAAGTGAAGTAAGAGAGAAAATGGCATTAATTAGCTCCAAGCTGTCCGCATTTCCTTGACTGTTGCACTTCAATAACTAGCCTTTTACACGAGACACTGAGCTCTGTAACTGTTTCTTGTGTAATTCAATGAGCACCAGCTGATTGCAGTAACTAGAGGGCAAGAAATCAATCAAGAAATAGGCAGACCTGAAAAGACCTGAAATTAGTAGACCCAAAGCATGGCAACAGAACAAACAGCAACAATAAAAACTAAAAATACAAAACTGTGCCAATAAAAACAGTACATTTTGTTTGTTGATTGATATGGGTGAGGTCATGTGTAAATTTGTTTTAGATAAATTTTCATTATTAGTATGTATGAAAAAGTTTTTCAGAAAAGACTTGTTAACTTATTTCTGTGTGTATGTGTGATCTTTTTTAATTTAAATTTTTTTTTTTTGCAAAAAAAAGTGTAAGCAAATAAACATTAAAAAAAAAATGAATTTCAATTGGAGGCAGGCTTTAGTCTTCATTCATTGTTAGGTGTCATATATGTAATTTCTGACAAGGATTGAACTCACAAACATTTATTGCACATGTATTTGTTACATAATTCTGATGCTCTTATCCACTAGCTCTTAGCTACTGTGAAGTAACAGATGAGAAAACTATATATAGAATAAATTAATAAATAAACAAATAAAGATCTGCTTGAAATAATAGTTTAGGAGTTCAGTCCTGGCTTCAACAACTGTATACATACATATATATCTACCACTTCATCATCCACAGAAACTAAAAGATTAAATACTCTGAAATATGGTGTTTTAAAGAGAAAGAAAGAAAAGAGGCAAAAAAAGAAGGTAGGCTGACAAATAAAGAAAAAATTTTTTCAAATCTGTTCTAAATCAATTTACAGTAGCAGGCCTTGATATTTTGGTTGTTGGTGAACACTTATTGGTAGCTGAAAAGAAATATTAGAAATTTTTTTTGAAATTAATAATGATGGGCGAGACACCAGACTAAATGGTTTACAAGTTTTATTGCATCCAAATTTCCCTATGAAATGATAAAGCAAGTACCTTTAATATACTGTTTGTCAGTTCAGTCTCTTTAACCTGTTCTCAAGAAAAGGAAGCCTTTTGTTTAACGCTCAGTATGAAGAACATTTAGAATTTCAAACTCTAAATGAAAGAAATCAATAGATGAACATTTGAAAAATGAAACCAATATTCAAAAGTTTTGATTTAAAATTTTAAATTAAAAACAAAATCAATATTACCAACATTTAGAATTTAAATTCTAAATGTTCATAAATTTAATGTGAGCATTAAAATTCCAAATATTCAATATTAGGGCTATTTAAAATTTTAATTATAATTTAATAATAAAAAATATATTTAATTTAAACATTAAAATTCCAAATATTCACTATTAAAGATATTTAAAATCTTAATTATAAATCTTATTAATATGGATTTTATTTCATGAAGGCACAAGACCACACTTCATCAATATATAATTTTAAAACTAAAAACAAAAAGCAGAAAAAAAAAACAGGAAAAAAATCAAAATTAAAACAAAAACAAAAAAATTATACTGAATTCTAACTGAATCTTTGATAAATTCCCTGAAATCAGAAATTTAAGAATAAACTAATTAAAAAAAAAATTATTCCATTACATTATTTTAATGACTCCTTAGTGATGTAAATAAGTGGGCATCACAAAGAAGAAGGATTCGCAGTTGGTTACCAGCAGTGGCAGTACTGTAAAATCCAAGAGTGTTTTGTCATTAACTTGCAATGTTTAGCTTATCTTTCTTCAAATGTGAATAGAAGGTGGGGAAGGGCTGCTTCCAGTGGCCTACACAGTTGGCTAATTGAGTTGATGATCAATTAGCAAGTTCTTCCAGTTGTGGATAGTTAACGTGATTGTGTGACTACACAGAAATGGCTGTGTCATTAGGTTTATTTAACCGTTTAGCATTTAAACTGACCATATATAGGTGCAGGTGTGGTTGTGTGGTGCTAAGAAGCTTACTTCTCAACTACATGGTTCTGGGTTCAGTCCTACTGCATAGCACTTTGGTCAAGTGTCTTCTACTATAACCTCAGGTAGATCAAAACCTTAGTAGTGAATTTGGTAGATGGAAACTGAAAGAAGCCCATCATATATATATATGTATATATATATATATATGTATGTATGTATATATATATATATAT
>NC_068981.1:162963802-162965134 GCF_001194135.2 Octopus bimaculoides
ATGGCACCTGTGCCCAGCGTCGCCTTTCTGGCACTTGTGCCCGTGACATGTGTAAGGATTTTCGAGCGATATCGTTGCCAGTGCCCCTGGACTGGCTCTTGTGCGGGTGGCACATAAAATACACCATTTTGAACGTGGCTGTTGCCAGTATCGCCTGACTGGCCTTCGTGCAGGTGACACGTAAAAGCACCCGCTACACTTTCTGAGTGGTTGGCGTTAGGAAGGGCATCCAGCTGTAGAAACTCTGCCAAATCAGACTGGAACCTGGTGTAGCCATCTGGTTTCACCAGTCCTCAGTCAAATTGTCCAAGCCATGCTAGCATGGAAAGCGGACGTTAAACGATGATGATGATGATATATATATTATATATATACATATATATATATAAATATATATACATATAATTAATTCAATAATAGGATAAAAACTTTTACAAGAATTTTATTAAGAAGCTAGCATGAAAAAATTCATAAGGGAAAAAAAACCCATCATTTTTTTATTCCCAAGAGTATATTTATTCATTTATATTTATATAAGGGCATTACTACAGAATAATGCCACACACTAGACTTCTATAATAAACACATTTTTACCGAATGCGAGGAAAAGCAACTCTTAAAAAAACCAACCTTTTTAAAAATTGAACTCAACTATATATCGAACGCTTTCACGATTACTAGAATAATAGGCATTATTCTGTAGTAATGCCCTTAAATAAATATATATACATATATATATATAATATATATACATATATGTGTGTGTGTGTGTGTGTGTGTGTGTCTTTGTGTCCGTGTCTGTCTCCCACCACTGCTTGATAGCCACTATTGGTGAGTTTATGTCTCTGTAACTTAGCAGTTTGGCAAAGAGATTGATCGAATAAGTACCAGGCTTAAAAAACGTACTGGGTTTGATTCATTTGACTAAAAAGTCTTCAAGACAGTGCGCCAGCATAGTTGCAGTCTAATGACTGAAACAAGTAAAAGATAAGAGAAAAGATAAAAGATATCAGGTCAAAATATTCTACTTGTTTTTAGTACAAACTGGCTGTGTCCTTCCTGTCACACCTACCCTGTGATTTCATTCTAAAAATTATCACTTCAGCAAAATATTGAAGCTATAAGATAATACCTAATCAGTTCAAAACGAATTGTGAATAAATAAGTGTTACATTTGACAGAGTAATCTGAATGCTTAAAGGGTTAAGTTATGGCTGTGAATCTATGTGGATGTACAAGAAAAAGAAAAGGGAATGAGGAAGGGAGGGATAGATAAATATATGTATATGTATATATATATATATATATATATATATATATATATATATATAT
>NC_068981.1:162965195-162966710 GCF_001194135.2 Octopus bimaculoides
GAGAGAGAGAGAGAGAGAGAGAGAGAGAGAGAGAGAATTTTAGAATGTACTTGATTTTATGAACGTTACTTCAAGATTTTGTCTCCATATAGAATATCTTGAAGCCAAGCCTTTCTTGAGGTTTTACTTTGTATGCTGTACTTGAGGGATTCAAACTCAAGTACCGGAACCCAATAAAACACTAGTACTTCTTCACCTAATGCTGGTAACACTGTTACACCAGCCATAGTACTACTGGATGGAGCCATGTTGTTTATACTGCTTTTTTTTTATTGGTTGTTAATTATTGTTTTAGAGTCTATTAGGGCCTACTGAAGCCAATTTATCTTTTGTCCTTCAGGGGAAAGGGAAAGGGAGCAATAAATAACTAACAGTCATGTATTGGGGAAAGGAAATGGGGAAATAAATAACTACCAGTCATGTACTGGGGTTGATTCTTTTCTCTCTCAGAATTGACTATGTTGTATTAAGAGAGAAGTCATGGAAGACTCACAGGATTCTGTTCTCCAGCAAAATGAAGGGTTGTGCAAGAGGTTAGCAACTACATTTTTAGAAAAAAAAATTTTAATGTCCACTTTCCATGCTAGCATGGGTTGGACGATTTGACTGAGGACTGGTGAACCAGATGGCTATGCCAGGCTCCAATCTGATTTGGCAGAGTTTCTACAGCTGGATGCCCTTCCTAACGCCAACCACTCCGAGAGTGTAGTGGGTGCTTTTACATGCCACCGGCACGAAGGCCAGTCAGGAGGTACTGGCAACAGCCACGCTCGAAATGGTGTATTTTATGTGCCACCTGCACAGGAGCCAGTCCAGCGACACTGGCAACGACCTCACTTGAATGTCTTTTCACATGCCACCGGTACAAGTGCCAGGAAGGTGACGCTGGTTACATTTTTAGAAAGAAAAAAAACTGATAAGCTACAGAAATTTCTAATGATGGACTAGTAGAAGCAAACATGAAAAGAAATCTTTAGGGGATGGCAAAAGAAAAAAGAAAAGACAGATTGACAATTTTGTCAGAAGCCTAATGGTAGTAACACTGAGGATTAAAGCTTATTGCATAGCTTTTCAGAGCTCACTGCTATGGCTTTACTATTGACTTTAGCTAAGCACATTGGACAACATGAGATCAGTGTAATAAGCAAAAGGACCCTTGAAATAGTCATTCAGCCTTTTAGCAATAGCAGTCATATCTCCCTCAAATTGCATCCAAGTGTCACAAAAATGGAAAGGCACACTGGATAATATAGTACTAGATACTTTAGCTAAAAAATACAAAAAGCTTTTGTGTTTTGTCTGTCCTTGTTCATCCCATCTTTGTACGGCCTGTATGGCCAATTTAATGAAATAAAGAAGCTTGCTTCCCAGCCACATGGTTCCGGTTTCAGTCCCACTGCGTGGGCAAGTGTCTTCTACTATAACCTTGGGCTGACAAAAGGCTTGTGAGTGGATTTGGTAGACGGAAACTGAAAGAAGCCCATCATATATATCTATATATATATATATATATAT
>NC_068981.1:162967887-162972226 GCF_001194135.2 Octopus bimaculoides
GTCGCCAGCAGGGGTAAGAGCTCTCTAAACTTTGCCCAGGCTATTCTTATTCTAGCAGCTACACTTTCAGCGCACCCACCCCCACTACTAACTTGGTCGCCCAGATAGCGGAAGCTATCGACTACCTCTAGTTTTTCACCCTGGAATGAGATAGAAGTTGTTTCCTGTTTGTTTGCAGTCTTTATTGCACCTGAACATCTGCCACAAACAAAAACTAACTTGCTAGTTAACCTGCCTTTGATGTTGCTGCACCTCTTATGTGTCCATAGCTTGCACCGGGTACACATGTATATATAAATATATATATATATATATATGTACATATGTGTGTTCTGAGTTTGTGCTCCCACCATTGCTTGACAACCGATGTTGGTGTGCTTACGTCCCTGGAACTTAGTGGTTTGGCAAAACAGCCCGATAGAATAAGTACTAGGCTTACAAAGAATAAGTCTTGGGGCTGATTTCTTTGATTAAAGGCCACTGCCTTTAGTCCAGTATGTCCGCAGTCACATCACTGAAACAAGTAAAAGAATAAAAGAATATACATAATATGTGTGTGTGTGTGTGTGCATGTGTGCATGTGTGTTTGTGTCTCCTGTCTTGACACCATGTAATGCTTGTAAAATGAGTGTCAGCATCATGCAAGCAGTGTCCTTTGTTTCCATCTTCTGTGAAAAGACGTCTTTGCCATGGGGAAATATCATCTTGCTTGGAAACAAGTGAGGGTTGGCAATATGAAGACCATCTGGCCATAAAAAATCTGCCACAAAGGAGTTCCACCCAACCCATGCAATGTATGTAAAAGCAGACATCAAAAGAAAATATAAAAGACAAGTTGGCCATGGCTGACCTGCAGGTGAACTGCAACAATGACCGCAACAGAAAATGAAACTGGTCAGTAACAATCCATAAATCAGATTCTTCTTCTTTTTTTTTTTTTCATCAGTTTTAGAGACCCTACGAGGACCCATGAATCCTACATCCCCATTTGATTCAACTATTTAAGAAAAACAACAAAAAAAAAGGGAGAAAAGAAAAAGAAAATGGCATTGTCTAGTCTTGCTTATTTTGTTCGTTGCACTTAGGTTAAGATCATAGCTGAAATATTTCCATAAAGCACCAAAGTACTATATTTACTCAAAATGTGTATTGCAGCAGCAGCAGCAAGAAGAAGAAGAAGAAGAAGGAGGAGGAGGAGGAGGAGGAGGCGGAGTCTGCTTTGGTTGGCATAAATCCCAGGATGTGAAAGGAAGGAAACTATTGAAGACAATTCAGTTATTTGAATTCAGTGTGAACTTTTCCCAAAATTTTGTTGGCCAATATTTAAGATGTTATCACTTGAAAACTAAAACTAAATGAATCCGATATAGTGTGTGTGTGTGTGTGTGTGTGTGTGTGTGTGTGTTATATTCTATTCCTATAGCCAAGAATGGTATATAGTTTTCATCCACATGAGACACATACTAAAGCAGCACAACTTAAATAGAAGCAGAAGTGATTCAAAGAGTGGAGGAAGGGAAAAATTGCTTAAAATACCTTTTTTTAATTTTTTATCCTCATCAAAATAAAATCATCATAATCATTATCCTTATCAGCATCACACATCACCACTAACACCTTCATTATCAGTAACAAATAAATTCATTATTGTAATAATTATCACCACCACCAATATCACCATCCTTGTGATTACCGCAAATACCATCACCAATTGTCAACATCTTTATCAGTGCAATAAATGCAATCCCTCTCCTCTCTTCACTTCATCATTATAGATAAAGGCTCAGATGATGATTAAAAAAAAGCAACTATGAAAACAACACAAGACATATAAAGCAGGTGTACATCTGAATGTGTTCTTCACAAACACACGCATATATATATACATAACATACATTTTATATATATATATATATAGATAGATAGATATATATATAGCTAAGAGACAAGTATTCTCTGCATAGAATACACTTTGTAGTGCTCAAGAGATTTAAACTCGAGTAGGTAGAGCTGCTCTACATATATATATATATGTAAGGCACATCCGAGCGTGATCATTGTCAGCATCACCCTACCGACACTTGTGCTAGTGGCACATGAACAAACAGCATTCGAGCATGGTTGTTGCCAGTGCTGCCAGACTGGCTCCTGTGCAGGTTGCACATAAAAAACACCTTTTTGAGCGTGGCTGTTGCCAGTACCATATGACTGGCCCTTGTGCCAGTGGCACGTAAAAGCACCCACTACACTCTCAGAGTGGATGGCATTAGGAAGGGCATCCAGCTGTAGAAACTTTGCCAGATCAAATTGAGCTTGATGCAGCCATCTGGTTCACCAGTCCTCAGTCAAATCATCCAACCCATACCAGCATGGAAAGCAGACGTTAAACGACGACGACGACGATGATGATGATGATGATATATATATATAGAATATGAGAATTTAGTTCACTTGTGGTCTAAATAAATAAGTACGCTGAGTAAGCGCCGTAGTTGGTTGACGATCAGAGACAAGGCATGAATATTTTAGACAGGGAAAATTTACAGTTTATAAGGAATAAGATAGAAGAATAAAGAGTAAAGGATGTGTGTGTGTGTACATGTGTATATGCACCTGAGTGTACCATTGTCTTTACATCATGTGATGGCTACAAAGAGCAGCACTCTCATACAAGTGCAGTTGTTTCTAGTTACCCTATGAAAATCATGTCTGGCCACAGGGAAATATTACCTTGCTTGAAAACAGGTGTGGTTTGGCAGCAGAAAGAGCATTTAGTTATAGGAATTCTTCCACAATTAATTGATGATTTTGATGACGATGATGATGTTATGTATCATGTAATTTGGTTTTAAAATACATAACTATCTTTTACATGAGAAAACTAGATATGTTTATCGACTCAGCTTTCACAGCTCATGGAACTGATTTACAGTTATACATGACTTAACCATTTGAATTAAGTGTTGCTGTTGTTGTTGTTGTTTAGCTATGGTTAACTTTGGTGGCGCAGTGAGGCCTATGAACCAAGCAATCCAGCTTTGACTGCCTCATCTTGTATTCAGTTAAAATGTATCTATTATAGTGCATCTAGGGCTACATTATATGTATCTTTTTTTTCTATGTTATAGTTTGATATGAGAGAATTGGCTGTTCTTTCTAGCATGTGGAACAACCACGTTGAGGTTTTTGTGTTAGCTTGAGAGTTATGTGTTTTAACCAAGGACACGAAGCACTC
Source organism: Octopus bimaculoides (assembly GCF_001194135.2). NCBI lineage: Eukaryota > Metazoa > Mollusca > Cephalopoda > Octopoda > Octopodidae > Octopus > Octopus bimaculoides. The sequence continues at coordinate 162,971,123 of NC_068981.1, forward strand.
CTGGTGACAAGATAATTAGCTTTAGACTTTCAGTTGGCAAGCATGCACCAACAGACTTATTGGAAACAGTGAGGAATTTCCTCATAATTACATTTATGTTAGCTAGAAGGTAATTATGAGAAAATGGTAAGTAAACATTAAAATGATAAAAAATAAACAATACTATTTTTTCCCCCTTTTTTTTTCTGATTCCAGATTTGGCACCAGATTCATCCTTAAGAAATTAAACCTATCTGAAATGCTGACAAGACTTCTGCAATAGTTGAAATGAAGCAGAAAGAAAAGGAAGATTTGGCAATGCAAAGATTGAAACAAGATTTGTTTAAGGAAAATCTGTCAGTGTTAAACCAATGATTCAAATCACTGTTTATCAAAGAGAACAAGTAATGGCACAAAGGTTGGCCTGTTCTGTGAAAATTTACATTCAAAATTTTGTTCAAATCATTCCTTAATGATGATGCCAATAAAAGCTCGTTAGTGAACTTAGGAGTTTCCAGTGACAAAAACTAAAAACTGACAATGACTACGAGGTCAGCTGCTGAACAAATCACAGTCTTAAAGAGTAGGAGAGATATGTATGTGTGTGTGTGTGTGTGTGTGTGTGTATGTGTGTGTGTGTGTGTGTGTGTGCATACACAGTAGTGTTGAGTCTTGGAAAGATTGATTCATAAAAAGCAAGCTCGACCACCATATTTAATAACGTTATCTAAAAACAGTGAGAAAACCCAAGTCCGCTGGTTGATGCCATAGAAAATTTGATCAGGGTACAATATTGTCTCACCTACATATCCATGTGTATAACTGACACACACACACACACATGTACATACACACTACTTTAAAAACGAGTGCAATAGCATTAGGAGAAGCATTTTATTCCCTAATACACCAGGTTATATAGCTATTTGCAGTTTGATTTACTAAACATTAAACAGTTTCCAAAGTTAGAGAAAACTTTCAGTTGATAAATTGTACATATTACGTGAATGATGGTAATCTACATTATACAGCAACCACTTACATAGTTAGCTACTACCATGTTTGTGCTAGTTTTGTGTTGAGTTTACATACATGTTGACATATACATATATATATATATATATA
>NC_068981.1:162972620-162975175 GCF_001194135.2 Octopus bimaculoides
AGAGAGAGAGAGAGAGAGAGAGAGAGAGAGAGAGAGAGAGAGAGAGAGAGAGAGAGAGAGAGAGAGAGATACACACAAAGCAATGCCTAAACTATATTATGGAGAGACTACTTAGATGTTGGTTTGTGTTTAATATTTCTGGAAAGATGGGGAGAGAGAGAGGGAGGGAGAGAAAGAAGTGGGGAGAGAATGGTAAGCTATACAGTATACAAGCATTTACTGATGTTTGCATTTGTTTTTGCTGGGTCCTACCTCCATTTTAACATGCAGGTGGTAGTGGTTATGGTGATGAATGGAGAAACAATCAGCTATAAGAAGCAAATAAATGCTGACCCAATAATAATAATAATAATAATAATAATAATAATAATAATAACAACAAACATCATTGTTTTAATGTCCACTTTTTTCCCCTGCCAATGTGAACATATCTAAATACACATACACGCATACATATGTCCATAAACATATCTGAATGCATGTGCATATCACACTAAAATTAATCCTACATACAGATACATGTATGCCTACATCTAAAAATGTCCAAACATGCAATAAAATGCATATAACATATGTATGCCATATTTATAAATTGGATATACAAATATGCCCTATACATACGTATACACTTACTTCAACATACATATGCATTTACAGTAAAACAAATTTTACACACACAATTATTTATACTGTTGTATGAGTGAAGACTGAATGTTTGAATTCAGTTGCCCTCAGCAGCATTTTTTATACCTGTTTCAGTTATACCTGTTTCAGCATGCAAGAGCACCGTCCAGAAAGGTTTCCAGTTGAACAAATTAACCCTGGCATACTTATTCTTAAGTCTGGTATCTATTTTATCAGTTGCTTTTGTTGAACCATTAAGAAACAGAGACATAAGCATATCAATTGGTTGTCAAATGGTGGTGGAGGACAAAGAGAAATACACACACACACACACACATATACAACAGGCTTCAACACAGTTTCTGTCAATTAAATTCACTCACAAGGCATTGGTTAGCCCATGGTTATTGTAGAAGACACTTGCCCAATGTGCTGTTTAGTGGGACTGAACCAAAAACCACATGGTTATTAAACCTTATGTGTATCATGGAGTAAAAGACATTTTAGTTTCTTTAAAACCAGAACATGTTCTGTACATATCCTAAACAAATTTTTTACCTGAAAGATACATGTGTGCAATTAGCAGTGTTATTGTGTAATTATGTCTTAGGCATTTGAACTTAGTTAAAGCACTTTTAATGAATATAACGTATAATAAATGTAACTTATGAATTTGAGTTCAATCAAAAAAACATTTAAATTTAATGTGACAAACTCTGAAAGAGCTCATACTTTATTTCAATAAAGACAACTTCTTTACCTAAAGTCAATGAAACCAAACTCCAATAAATATGACATTAAATTCTGCTACTGATGGGACTCATCTAGAGTTGAGAAGACTCGGGCAACATGAAATGAAGTGTCTTGCTCAACAACACAACACATCACCAAAGCTGGAAGTCAAAGCAACACTTGAACCACAAGGCCATGCACCTTCACCATTGGTTTCTTTTCATTAGGTGCCAAAATTCTTTACATTTTAGCACAAGAGAAAAGAGCTGTGTCTTTCATGCCTTTCCAGTAGGAAATGGTGACATAACAAATTGTTTTGAGTGTGAAAAAAGAGACTGATAGAATAAGTACTAGGCTAACAAAGAATAAGTCCTGGGGTCGATTTGCTCGACTAAAGGCGGTGCTCCAGCATGGCTGCAGTCAAATGACTGAAACAAGTTAAAGAGTAAAGAGTTAAAGAGAGTGTCATATTCATATGTACTTAAGTCTTGCTGTGAAATCAGGCTCCTTGATCATCAGACCACAGACAGTAGTTTTTGAGATAGCTTGGAATGCAGTTTGAACCAACTACACCTTTTTATATACAAATTAAAATAATTGCAAAGCAAATTATTTAAAGGGAAAAAAGGGAGAAAAAATCTGGAGCAAATTAAAATAATTTCAGAGCAAATTGAATAATTTTCCTAATTAAATAATCCTACACTGTATGAAGAAAGAGTCTGAAATGCAATAGATACCATACAATAATGCGGTAAGGATAATGAATGTAGAAAATCTAGAGTGGCTAGAAAGAAATGGAGTGAATATTAATTGGTTAGGTGCATAGTCTGTTATAGTGTTAAACCCATATGAAAAAGATGGGTGCAAGAGTAAGAGACTAGAGGAATTACTGGACATTAAAAGCATTGCTAATGACTGTAGGAGAATTATAAGTGTGATTGTATGAATGGATGATAACTGTTTGGTGAGAAAAAGATCAAATATCGATTGCATGGGTTTTGTCTGGTTAAGAAGTTGACTTCCTAACTATGTGGCCTTGGGTTTAAACTCACTGTATGGTACCTCGTGTAAGTGACTTCCACAATAGCCCCAGACCAATAAACCTTTGTGAATGGATTTGGTAGACAGAAACTGAAAGAAGTTTCCCTACTTTGTTATATATATTTATATATACATACATACATACATATATATATATA
>NC_068981.1:162975355-162976724 GCF_001194135.2 Octopus bimaculoides
TATATATATATATATATGTTGAGAGTTATGTGCATTGGCACTTATCAATTAAGTTTCAACTTATCAATAATTATGGATAATTTGCATCCAAGTTGATAAGGGTTCATACATAAAACTTTCAGTTCTTAAGTCACCATGTAACTTATGCAGATTAATAATGTAAACGTGTGTGTGTGTATAATAATTTTTGAACCAGATGTGTTGGGCTAATCATGTTGTCAGTATGGAAGATGGAAGGCTACCCAAACAGATATTTTATGGGTAGCTGACCAGGGGGAAAAGGTCTCGGTATAAACCCAGAAAACGGTTTAAAGATGTCATAAAAGGCAAACTTAAACATTAGTGGACTGATATGGATATCCAGGAGACATTGGCTGAAAGCAATGGAGAGAGATTATCAAGTACAGCTGTGGTGTCTTTGAGTAAAAGCAAATAGAGTGTAGCATCTCAAAAGCATTCACACTGTTAAGCAGGATCCAAGTGCAGTGCCTGTAGAAACCTAGCAGCAATTGAAGATCGATGTGAGGGTGATTTCTTCTCTCAAGAGCTGGGTCTGTCAGCCAAATAAAATCACATGAGCCAAAGAGAGATTGAGCAGCTTGTGTGATGATTCTACTGCCATGCACACTGCGGCACATTTGTACTGAAAAGAGAAGAGTAAGCGTCACATCTGTGAAAGTTCCAGCAGAATGGAAACTGGCCTGAAAAGCCACCTGTGGGTACATGATTGTGCAATGTTCAATGAAGAAATGACACCCTTCTGACAAGATGCTGCAATCAGTATGTGCTTGTGTGTGTGTGTAACCTTGTCTTCACATCATAATAATGGCTGTAATTGAAGTGAGCATCATCATCATGATGCAAGCAAGGTGATTTGTTTTCAGGCTTCTGTGAAAAACATGTCTGGCCATGAGAAACAGGTTGAAGGTTGGCAACAGCAAAGGCATCTATTTGTAGAATATCTAGCTCTACGAATTCTGTCTGACCCAGGAAAGCATGGAAAAGTGGGCATTAAATAACGATGATAATGATGATAATGTATACTCGGTGGAGCATACAAGCAACAGTGGTAAAAAAACAAAAAAAAAACATAAAGAAAGGTCATAAAAACTTGTACCTGACTATGACAGAGTAATGATGGTGATAATGATGATGATGATGATGATGATGATAGTGGTGGTGGTGGTGGTGGTGGTGGTGATGATGATAGTGGCGTTACTACAGAACTGTCTCACCATCTCCACATGGAAGAAATGTCTGGGAGTGGAAAAGGAAAGGAAGGTCAAGAAATAGACATTAAAAAAAAACAACTTTACTATTAGGTCTGAAGGTCAAAGTGAACATGATAATAAAGATACGTGATGATGAT
>NC_068981.1:162977079-162981314 GCF_001194135.2 Octopus bimaculoides
TATATATGTATGTATGTATGTATGTATATGTATGTACATATATACACATGTATATATATATATGTGTGTATACAAGATAGATATAGATATCAGGAAAAGAAAGCAGATTTTGAAAGTTCTGACTGAATAAAGTGGTTCTGAATCTATGCCAAAAGAGATAAAAGATGAATCCAGCATCATTCATGAAATAGAAAGAAAAACCCAAATAATAAAAAAAAAACCCAGTAAAATGCCCAGCCATACACATATGCATACACACGTTCTTAACAACTTATAGTAAAGAGGAAAGAGAACAATTGCAAGAAAAAAAAAAGTAAAAATACAGAAAAAGAAAAGAAAAAATAAAGGAGAAAGACAAAAGTAAAAAGATTCTTTTGGTCACAATACTAAGACAGAAATAATTCCAAATTGTCATTAATGCCTGTTCTAGATATGACTTTACAGATAGGATGGTTTAACTACATGTAGTTATTTCAATCTAACTTTCCTCTCCTTTAGTATGTGTGTGTGTATGTGTGTGTTTGCATAAGAGAGAGGAAGCGGGAGAAGGGGGGGGGGATAGAAACAGAACAGAGTGGGCAGGAAGAAAAGAGAGAGAGAGAGAGAGAGAGAGAGAGAGAGTAGATAGGAAAGTGAGATAATGACAGAGAGAGAGAGGGAGAGAGAGAGAGAAGATAGGAAAGTGAGTCAGTGAGAGAGAGAGAGATAGCTAGAGAGAGAGATAGCTAGAGAGAGATAGCTAGAGAGAGAGATAGCTAGAGAGAGATAGCTAGAGAGAGAGATAGCTAGAGAGAGAGAGAGATGTAAGGGAATAATGGCACAGAGAGAGAGAGAGAGATAGCAAATAGGAAAGTGAGATAATGACAGAGAGAGAGAGAGAAAGAGAGAGAGAGAGAGAGATAGTAGATAGGAAAGTGAGATAATGACAGAGAGAGAGAGAGAGAGATAGCTAGAAAGAGAGAGATAGCTAGAGAGAAAGAGAGAGAGAGAGAGAGAGAGAGAGAGAGAGAGAGAGAGAGAGAGAGAGAGAGAGATGTAAGGGAATAATGACAGAGAGAGAGAAGATAGGAAAGTGAGTCAGTGAGAGAAAGAGATAGCTAGAGAGAGAGAGAGAGATGTAGGGGAATTGTGAATGTTGTGATAGAAAGAAAGCAGCCATATTATGAATGAGAAGAAGGAAAGGGAAAGATAGGAAGGAGACTCTGTGAGTGTGTGCATGCGTGTGAAAGAGAAAGACAGACAGAAGAATGGAGGCAGTTACAAAGGGAGAGAAGAAGGTAAAGAGAGAGGGGGCAATATGAGAAAGAGAGAGAGAGGGGGGAGAGAGAGAGAGAGGGAGGAGATAGTGCAAGAGAGAAAAGAGACAGTGTGAGAGTGAGGAGGAGAAGGAAGAGAAAGAAAATGGAAGTGAGATATAAAGGAAGGGATGAGAAGGAAACTTGAGCTTTTACAAAATAGGAGAGGTATGAGGAAACAAAGAGAGAGAGAGAGAGAGAGTAAGAGAGAGAGGATAAGAAAAAAGAGGGTGGGAGGAGTAAAAAAATTCAGCTCAGCAAACTAATGTAGAACAAGCATGGTGAGAGGGGGTGGGGGGAAGAACGAATTCCCCCACCCCACCTCCTGGGGGGGGGCATTAAACAGTGGACATTTTTATAGGCTGTTTTGTGATTATCATCGTCTACAGCAGCAGTTGTTGGCACTCCGTCGCTTACGACGTCGAGGGTTCCAGTTGATCCAATCAACGGAAAACAGCCTGCTCGTGAAATTAACGTGCAAGTGGCTGAGCACTCCACAGACACGTGTACCCTTAACGTAGTTCTCGGGGAGATTCAGCGTGACACAGAGTGTGACAAGGCTGACCCTTTGAATTACAGGCACAACAGAAACAGGAAGTAAGAGTGAGAGAAAGTTGATGGTGAAAGAGTACAGCAGGGTTCGCCACCATCCCCTGCTGGAGCCACGTGGAGCTTTTAGGTGTTTTCGCTCAATAAACACTCACAACACCCGGTCTGGGAATCGAAACTGCAATCCTATGACTGTGAGTCCGCTGCCCTGACCACTGGGCCATTGCGCCTCCACTGCCCACAGCAGCAGTAACAACCATAAATATATACATACTTCTTGGTAAACCACCATCATTGCCACCTTCATATATTTATATATCATCATCGTCTTCATCACTTAACGTCCATGTTCCATGCTGGCATGGGTTGGAAAGTTTGATAGGACCCAACAGATCCACAGACAACATCAAACTCCAGGGTCTGCTTTGGCCTGGTTTCTACTGCTTGGTGTTGTTCCTAAGGTTGACCCCTTTATAGCATGTACAGGGTGCTTTTTTTTTACCTGGCACTAGCACTAGTGAGGGTCACTATGTAGTTTGCAAAGGAGGGCAACTTCATGTTGTGATAATAAGAAATAGAGAGGGGTAAGTTATAAGAGAAAAGGGGCCAGAGCAGAAGAGGGTTCTTGCTGTAGATGAACTACAAGACTACTCACATTTAAGGAGAGAAAGAGAGAGAGAGAGAGAGAGAGTGTGTGTGTGTGTGTGCGTGTGTGTGTGTGTGTGTGTGTGTGTGTGAAGCTGGAAAGTGATAAAAACCTGGTGATAAGGCTGCAGGAGTGAGAGGGGGGAGTCTGACAGTGCAGAGCTGCAGATACAAACTCTGCTAATTGTCTAAGTGGAAGATGGAGTTAATTGTCCTCCACTTCCATACTCCCTCATATATCTATCTGCACATATGTCCCTGTTAAATCCCTTCCCCATAAAATATCCTCCTAATACACTCCCATCAACCTGTACCCACTCATTATATCCTTGCCTCCAGGGCTCACTCTTCCTTTCGCAATCCTATGAACTCACTCTTTCCATTCCTTCGTCCACTTCACTATATACACCTTCCTATATTTAGGGTGTACAGCCCCTTTCCCCTCCCTGTTACATCTTTACCATCTTTCCATCTACAGCAGTCATGTTTCTCTTCTAATGCAAGACCCCTTTTCTGTCCCTCAATACTTCTCTACCACCTCGGTTGAAGAGTCTTGTCTTGCTAGTTACTGGGTGACCTCACTAATGTTGGTGCCACATAAAATGCACTAAGTACACTTTGTAATGTGGTTGGCAGTAGGAAGAGCATCAAGTCATAGAAACCATACCAAAGCAAGCAGTGGAGCTTGGCATAGCCTTCTGACTTTCCTGATTCTGTCAACTCATTCAACCCTTGCCAGCATGGATGTTGAATAAGGAGGATAATTATTGGTATTCATTTTTATGATTTAGTCAAAGGAAGAAGAACAATGTTCATGATCCCTTTTGAAGGATCTTTGTGACTGGTAGTGGTGGAATAAAAGGGGAAGAAAGTACAGTTCATATGTCTTGTTGTTTAGACCCAGGTCAGCTCTAATAGGCTAAACATATGATCAAAGGCGTTCAAGTCATGACCATCACCATGTACTTTTTGTACATGGAGGGAACCTAGGATTACATTATCCTAGGAATACATTTAAGAAAATAGAGAGTGATCTGAGGAAGATCAGACTGCTATTTCTAGAAGTTGAAGTAAACACAAAAAGGTTCTGCTTCAGGATATTCGGAAATTTCCAGATCAGAGAGCTGCTCTGGAATTTCACTCATATACTGTAACTTAGTAGTTCAGCAAAAGAAGCCAATAAAATAAGCACCAGAGTTTAAAAAAGTAAGCACTGGGGTTGATTCATTTGACTAAAGATTCTTCTTCAAGGCCGTGCCCCAACACGGCTGCAGTCTAATGACTGAAACAAGTAAAAGATAGAAGATCAAAGATACTTTGAATTGCTTTGAGGCTATGTTAATTCAACTCAGAATGAAAGCTATAATCATCTCTTTGACATGATTTGAATCCGTAATCCCAAGGGACATAATGACAATTATTGTAAACATTAGCAAGGGAAGTATTTTGTTTGGTATTCCCTTGATTCTATCATCCACTATCCTCTGTGTACTGAGAATAATAAATTCAATTTGTTACTCACTTGGCACAGATATATGTATATAAATATATGTGTGTGTGGATATAAATGTATATATATATAAGTGTGCATATATATATATATATATGTGTGTGTGTGTGTGTGTGTGTGTGTGTGTGTGTGTGTGTGTGTATTTATCTTATGTTATTTACTTTACTTTATATTATACTCATTTATTGTGCTTTTAATTATTAATTTTTCTATATGTGATAGTGGATTTTCATCGA
>NC_068981.1:162981324-163010018 GCF_001194135.2 Octopus bimaculoides
ATAGCCTCGCACTGACCAAAGTCTTGTGAGTGGATTCAGTAGATGGAAACTGAAAACCTACACGACTAGGTGAAAAGCGCTTCATTTAATATGTGACATTAATAAAAATCTGTAAATGTACAAACATCCAGGTTTCTGAGTACCTTAATTAAAATTTTTTCTATATAATTTCTGTACATCACCTCCAAACCTTCAAATATATATATATATATATAGGTATGTATATAAGTATATATTTGTGTATGCGTTTGTCCCTCCATCATTGCTTGACACTGATATTGGTGAGTCCCTGTAATTTAGTGGTTCGGCAAAAGAGACCAATAGAATAAGAACTAGGCTTACAAAGAATAAATCTTGGGTTCAATTTGTTCGACTAAAGGTGGCACCCCAGCATAGCTTCAGTCAAATCACTGAAACGTCATATATATATATATATAAGGCGAACTGGCAGAAACGTAAGCACACCGGGCGAAATGCTTAGCGGTATTTCATCTTCCGCTACATTCTGAGTTCAAATTCCGCCGAGGTTGACTTTGCCTTTCATCCTTTCAGGGTCGATTAAATAAGTACCAGTTACACACTGGAGTTGATATAATCGACTTAATCAGTTTGTCTGTCCTTGTTTGTCTCCTCTGTGTGTAGCCCCTTGTGGGCAGTAAAGAAATATGAAACATTATATATATGTATAAGTATATATAAGTGTTGGTGCCACATAAAAAGCACCCATGCTGGTGCTGCATAAAAGTACCTAGTACACCCTGTAAAGTGGTTGGTGTTAGGAAGGGCATCCAACCATAGAGACCATGCCAAAACAGACATGGAGCCCAAACAGCCTTTCAGCTGGTCTGCTTCTGTCAAATCATCCAAACCATGCCAGCATGGAAAATGGACATTAAATGATAATGATCATACACACATGGGATGCAGAAATACTGAGGGTGCAGTAAGCCCAAAGGGAATGAAGAGCTCCTGGTCTTTGTCAAGGCATCTCCTCCAGGAGAAGGATAACTCATATATACAACTGGCTGCTCTACTGAACCAGATATCTTGCTCCTTGCTTGTCTCTAGGCTTCTTGGTATTGCTAGTGAGAATTGTTGTGCAAGCTACACTTGACTTAAAACTCTTGTACAGACATTGCCAATAAAAAGTCACCTTGACAGCAATGGTCATGCTCATTTAACAAGTAGATAGCCATCACATCATATATATATATATACACACACACACACATACATGTGTGTATTTGTGTATGTATGTACAGATGTACGTATTGTCAGCCATAAGTTTGAGTGAGGGTTCGTCAAATAAAGCAACCCCAACGCTTCACTGGTACTTTATTTTATCAACCCCTGAAGGATAAAAGACGAAGCTAACCTCAGTGGTATTTGAACTCTAGATCTCTAAATGTAATGGTTTATAACTAAATATTGCAAGGCATTTTATCAGATACTGCCAATTTTATCTGCCAATTCTGATGATGATGATGATAATAATAATAATGATTCCAAATTTTTGCCAGAAGGGCAGCTTGGGGGAGGGCATGAAGTTGATTACATCGATCCCTGTGTGTAACTGGTACTTACTTAATCGACCCCAAAAGGATGAAACGCAAAGTCGACCTTGGTGGAATTTGAACTCAAAACGCAGCGGCAGACAAAATCTGTTAAGCATTTCACCTGGCATGCTAATGATTCTGTCAGTTTGTCACCTTCATGTTGATAATAATAATAATAATAATAATCCTTTCTACGATAGGCACAAGGCCTAAAATTTTGGGAGAGAGGGCCAGTCAATTATACTGACCTCAGTATGTAAAGGATACTATTTCATTGACCCTGAAAGGATGAAAGGCAAAGTTGATCTTGGTGGAATTTGAACCCAGAATGTATAGACGGACAAAATGCTGATAAGCATTTTTCCCGGCATGCTAATGATTCTGACAGCTCACTGCCTTGCTACCATAATAATACTAATAATAGTAATAATACCAAAATAGCATTAACATCTACAATAACATATGCAATGAGCATAGCTACTTAGGTTGAAGTAATTCTTTTGGATAAGTAAAAAAGAAAAGAAAAAACCTACAATTCTTTAGATTCCTTGTATCAAAAAGTAGGAATAACCCTTAACTTTCATAGGGAGAGAGACTAGCCTTTTTTTTTTATCATCATTTTTACAATGGACTATTAGTTTGAAAAAGCAAAGGTTAAGATTAAAAAGACAAAATTCCTAATTATTGGTCATAAAAGACTTTATTAAATAGCAGTCTGTGGAATAAAAGGTTCCTTTGCAAAGCAAACCTTAACTGTCTATAGAACAGCTGTGTGTGATTGTGCATACATATGTATGTATGTATGTATGTATGTATGTATGTATGTACAAGGAGAGAAAGGAGAGAGGAAGAGAGAGAGACAGAGAAAAGAGCATCAATGTAACAATGTAATTAATGATAAATTCCAAGCACCGAACAGAGCAATGAAACTGTCTAGCAGAATGAAATTACCAATACTGATGCATACAAGTTTATAGGACGGGCGTCTCCCTATGTCAAGTTAGGTATCTCAACATCTACAGATCATGTGGCAGTTATTGTACATATACAACCAGAAACAACACGGCCATGAAATGGTTATTGACTGCAGACTTGATTGCTTCTTTCTAGACATTAGAACATTAAAGGTATCTATAGAAGGACATTACTTGTCAAATCGGTATTGTACATGCCTTCATTTTGATTACCAAAACTACAAGAGTTGAAAGGGTCAAATTGATAGTAAACTTTCTATCCAATAGACATTATGGTAAATCACTTAAGAATATCAAATGTTATCAGAGTGATAGGTGTCTAATCAGAAGCACTGTAAAGTGATTATGTTATGGAGGTAATTTTCATAAACGCTTACCCACACAAAGGATATAGATTAAGTTTAGAATTCTGTGCAGTACAACATCTAATGACCTGCTGATATGTTTGCAGAGGGGAATTCACATACATATAATATAACTATCAGCTTTGTGATAGAGGTATTTCTGCAAGGATTTAAATGTGTGTGTGTGTGTGTGTGTGTGAATGTGTGCATGCATGTATGTGTGTCTATATATATATATATACATATATATGATTTTTTAAAATTAACAATTGGCATAAGTTACAAAGTGACTTATACATAAATACAAACATACATGCATATGTAAATACACACACACATTCATTCTCCTCAGAGTGATGGGCAGGTTGTATGACATAAGCTGCATCATAGTAAGACATGGTTCTTGAATGCAGAGGACCCAAGAAAACTGAAAGAAGTGAAACTAGCATTGCTCTACTTGGGGTAAGGACAGGGCATAAAAGGAATCAGATGTTGTGTACAAGAAAGAAGACTGCACTAACATATGATGTATATGGATGAAGCCAGCAGTATAAAATGTGCTAACCTCTAAATGTGGATGGAATTTGTGGAAAAGGGAGAGAATTTGGAATATATGAGATGAACTGGTGACGGCTGATCTCAGGATCTTGAACCTCAATGAGGAGATGACAAAGGATTAAGATGATTGGTGGTATGCATTTCTTGAGAAGACTCACCCACCTTGGTGAAACTGAGATAATGAGAGTAAATTACATATATATATAATTTTTCTCCTTAGCTCACAACAGTATTAGGAGCCCTGAAAAGGCTCATGGGTGCTGCCTATCCGCTTTTGATTAAACCATTAAAAAATACAGTAGTCTATCTTATGAGTCAGTTACTGCAATTGACAATATCTACCAACAAGCAGTGAGAAAAGTAACTCTTTTTTGCAGAAACAGGTAGTCACTTACATGGACAAATAAATTATACATTATTTTGTTATCAACTCAATGAAGCTGTCAGTTCTCATTTTGAGAATTGTCTACTCTAATTCATTTAATAATAATAATAATAATAATAATAATAATAATATCAACAACAACAACAACAATTTGTTTCTATAAATGCTAAATGATAATTTGCAAATACAATAAGCTTCCTTGACTTATCATAGTAAATACAATTACTTAAAGCATGTGTAAATCATGCCAAACTGGAATTAATCAAAAAAGCTAAAAATGATATTTACATGGAAAATGGTATGCCAATGTATTATAACCGAAAGGCATTTAATACCTGAAAAGAAAATAGTTATTTTCTTTGGAACTGAAGCCATATTTTTTTGCCTAGTCAAATTTCTAAATAAAATACAAAATTACACACACAAACATATTTATATAAATATACACACACGCATATATAAATCTGTGTATTAATACAATAGTACCTACCTACCTACCTACTGATTGTGTCATACTCCAGAAATGATATTTCAAAGAAGAAACATTTTAATTACAGAAAAGTTTATAATTTGACCTTTGTAAAATTTGAACTCAGAATGTAAACACCCAGAATAATTGACAATGTAATTTTTCTGATGGTCTAATGATTTTGCCAGTTTGCTGTCTTAAATAAAAATTTATATATTAATACAATATACTTCCCTACCTACTTTTTCCAGTCATCATCCAGAAATTTTATATGAAAGAAGAAATTTTCTCACAAAGAGAGTTTATATGAAAGGAATAGTCTAGTACAGAGAGACAACAGGATAATGCCAGTAGTAGGGGAGGCTGGAAGGCAAAAGTACAGAGTAAAGTGTAGTGTCAGAATGAAACAGGGGGCGCTGAGCTAAGAGAAGTTAATAACAGTGTTACCCTGTTGTCTCTCCGTACCAGACCACAACTATATTGCCTGAGATACACCAACATATTATGAAAAGAGTGGTATTAGTTAATTTAAATGCAATATTTATGACAGCCAATACAATTTTGCTCACAAAGAAATGCATATTAGGTGTCTTAAATATGATAAATAAAAAGTGATAGGAAGTATGAGTAAATAATACTTTAAAATTATTACTTAGAAAGTTTAATAAGTTTTTTCATTCATTATTTTCCTACGTGTATTAAAATTTAAAGGGTAGGTACTAATGAACAAAATGAGTATTGAGCCTGCTGTCCCTACTCTTTTGCAATCTTGTGATGATTTTGGCACTGTACATGCCTTGAGAAGGGCATTATTGGTCTAAGTACTTTGCAAAGACATTTACTGTTTTTGTGTTTATGCCCTTATGGTGTCAGATGTAACCTAATTCATTGTTAAATGTGTGTAGTACTAAATTTTGCCACAAGTAACAGGGTGACGCTTGTCAAGATATGTGAAAGAAGCAGAATTCAAAGGATTTATGATAATTCTTTCAACTATAAGCACAAAGCTTGAAATTTCTGGAGAGGGGGGGGGGGCTATTCAATTACAGCAATCCTAGTGCTCAACTGGTACTTACTGAAAGGTGAAGCTGGCCTTGGTGGAATTTGAACTCAGAACATAAAGACAGAACAAATGCTATAATGCATTTTAAATGATAATGATTCTGCCAGGTTGCCACCTTTATAATAATAATTCTTTCTAATTTTTGCACAAGGCCTGCAATTTTGAGTAGTGGGGGTTAGTCAATTACATCGATTCCAGTGCTCATCTGATACTTATTTTATCAACTTTGGAATAATGAAAGGCAAAGTTGACTTTGGCAGAATCTGAACTTAGAATAAAAAGCCAGAAAAATGATGCTAAATATTTTGTCCAATGTGGTAGTGATTCTGCCAGCTTGTTGCCTTAACAAGAGCACTCAGAGAGCACAAACCTCCACCAAGGCAACACCAACATCCTCTCAAAGATTAGCCAGAGGTGATTTTTAAAATGAGAATATCTGAAATAAATTTGACTGCTCTCACAAACGAGAATACTAAAAATGAACCCAACCGCTCTCAAAAATTAAGTAAAAAACTGGAAAAATAATCCAGGATCCTTGTCTGGTACTGGATTGATCCCAAAATCTAATCAGTTCGTGCCAGTCATGAAGCCAAACATCCCTGAAAGTTTCATCCGAACCCATCCAGCTGCTCTTGAGATATCTTATCTATGGACAAACAAACAAAGAAATACAACTGAAGGCGGGGTGAGGGGTGGGTGTAATAATAATAATAATAATAATAATAATAATAATGGTTTCAAATTTTTCCACAAGGGCAGCAATTTTGGGGGAGGGAATGAGTTAATTACATCAACCCCAGTGTTCAACTGGTACTTATTTTATTGACCCCAAAAGAATGAAAGGCAAAGTCAACCTTGGCAGAATTTGAATTCAAAACAGAGCAATGGGTGAAATACTGTTAAGCATTTCATCCGTGCTAATGATTCTACCAGCTCACTGCCTTAACAATAATAATTAATAATAATAATAATCATTTCTACTATAAGCATAAAGCCTGAAATTTTGTTGGAGGGGATTAGTTGATGGCATCAATCCCAGTGTTTCACTGGCACTTAATTTATCAACCCCAAAAGGATGAAAGGCAAAACCCTACTTGGTGGAATTTGAACTCAGAAGGTAGTGCCAGATGAAATACTGCTAAGCATTTCGCCCAGCATGCTAATGATTCTGCCAGCTTGCCAACTACAGGCAGAGCTAGAAATGCAATTGTCAAGTAGGTAAGAGGTTTTAAACAGGAGTGATATATTCAAAATTGGTAAAACTAAAAATTATCGAGGATAAATTAAATTTATTATTGTTACTGAATATGTTAATGGTATTTAATTTCTGAACGGTTCCACTGTCATTTGTTTATGGAGTTTGATTTCTTTATCCATCAATTTCTACTAAGACAGAGACGTGAGTAAAATTGAACAAGTTTCATAATATTAGCATATGGCTGGAAATTTTAAAGACAGGTTTAGTTGATTATATCGGTCTGAAGTACAAGCCAGTACTGAGCTAGTCCATTCCTCTATCAACTTCCAGAAGGTTGAAAGGTAAAGTTGAAATTGGCAGGATTTGAACTTTAATAATAATAATGATTCTTTGAAATTTTGAGGGGAGGAGATAAGTCAATTACATTGACCCTTCAATAGTACTTTATTTTATCAACATCAGAAGGATAAAAGGCAAAGTTGATTCTGGTGGCATTTGAACTCAGGATCTAAAGCTGGAAGAAATACCACTAAGCATTTGGTCTGGTGTGATGACGATGATGATGATGATAATATCTAACAAAAGCACAAGGATGGAAATTTTGCAGGAGGGAATATTGTGTTGATAATATCAGTTTCAGTACTTGATTGGTCGGCACTTGAAACTTTATCAAGCTTTAAAAGATGAAAGGCA
The DNA here is from genome assembly GCF_001194135.2 of Octopus bimaculoides. Lineage (NCBI taxonomy): Eukaryota > Metazoa > Mollusca > Cephalopoda > Octopoda > Octopodidae > Octopus > Octopus bimaculoides. Next base: position 162,988,565 of record NC_068981.1, read on the forward strand.
AAGATGACTGATGGTAGTTGAATTTCAGAATTATCATAATCCTTTTATATCCATTCTTCATGCTTTTATGGATTGGATACATCATCCTTAACTCAATATCTCACTTGTTGAGATGGTTTGATATTTCTTTGATAATGTCCAACTCCTTAAGATCAGCATTTACTACATCTCATATCTTCCTCTTCGGCAGGTTTCTATCATATGAATTGCTTGGCAGTTTGTTACCCAATAGTCCTTCTGCAAATGTATCACTCATTTTTACAAGTGTAATGCTCATTTGGACTCTGTTGTTCATGCACACTGACATTAAACACACCCTAAAAAAAAAAAACAGACCCGATTTTTCCCTAGCCTTTGCACATCTTTCACAATCCAAGCTCATATTTCACTTCCATGCAATATCACACTTTGTGAAACAGGTGTCATACAACCTGTCCTTTACTTGAAGAGATAATAATGATAATAATAATAATAATAATAATAACAACAGCAATAACAATAATAAAGATACCAAAGCTTATAATTTGCAGAAAGACACCTGTGAGACCTTTGACAACAGGTTGCTGTCCGCTCTCACAGAATTAACCAGAGTAAGATGAGAGCTCTGAGAAGTAAAATAATAATAATAATTTTCTTTTTTCCTTCACATAACTTGACTTTGTAAATAAACAATCCAGTGTGTTTATTTTAATGGCCTATCAATGTATACAGTGAGTTTTTTTGCTCTAGGTGTTGGAAAGACACTTGTCAAAAAATGGAAGCAAAATTGGAAGAACTAATAATAATAATGATGGAAGCTGAAAAGCAAAACCCAACAACAACCTATCTGTGTCAATAATACTCCATGCTGGATGGGATGGTCACAGTTGGAACGCCTTTGATGATGATAAATGGGCTTGATCAAGACTGACATGCAGAGCAAAAAGAAAACTGCTATAATCCAACAAAGAAGTCTCTATGTGGTCGTTTGAGCTGCTAGAAATAACAGTGAGATCTCCCTTATTTGTGAAATATAGTTCTAAATACATTAGCTTCTGGAGGGTGGGGAAGATGAGATGATCACAACTAAAAACTTCTTTGATCGTAGGACTCTCTGGTAAATGCAGGCTGAGCTGAGCAGATAAACAAGAAGAACTAAAGGAATACAAATACCAATATATACATTATATATATATATATAAATCGGATTGGAGCCTGGTGTAGCCATCTGGTTTCACTAGTCCTCAGTCAAATCGTCCAACCCATGCTAGTATGGAAAGTGGACATTAAACGACGATGACAATACGTACAGACATATATATATATATATATATATATATATATATACCGCCTGACTGGCCTTGTAGGGTTTTCGAGCGAGATCGTTGCCAGTGCCCCTGGACTGGCTCTTGTGCGGGTGGCACATAAAAGACACCATTTCGAGTATGGCCGTTTTCGTGCAGGTGACACGTAAAAGCACCCACTACACTCTCTGAGTGGTTGGCGTTAGGAAGGGCATCCAGCTGTAGAAACTCTGCCAAATTAGATTGGAGCCTGGTGTTGCCATCCGGTTTCACCAGTCCTCAGTCAAATCGTCCAACCCATGCTAGCATGGAAGGCGGACGTTAAACGATGATGATGATATATTTTTTTTTGTGTGCACCCTTTTCAAGCCTAGCCAGGCTCATGGGCCCAGTTTCCCAGTTTCATGACGTATGTGTTCCACTCAGCTGGAAGGGACGCCAGTCCATCGCAGTGTTACTCAAGAAACAGGAAGAAAGCGAGAGAGAGAGAAAGTCGGGGTGAAAGAGTACAACAGGGGTCGCCACCTCATGGAGCTTTCGGTGTTTTCGCTCAATAAACACACACAACGCCTGGTCTGGGAATCGAAACTGCGATCCTCCGACCACGAGTCCGCTGCCCTAACCACTGGGCCATTGCACCTCCACACATATATATAAACCTATATATATATGTACCTATACCTCTCTCTCTCTCTCTATATATATATATATACCTATATATATATATATATATATATATACACACACACACATATATATATATATATATATATACATACACACACACACATACCTATATATATGTGTGTGTGTGTGTGTGTGTGTGTAAACAAAGAAAATCAACCCCTTACCTTGTTGCTTTGGTGTTTTCTTTTGTTAATTGCATTTACTTTCATCACATTCTAACAGTCTGTTTCAGTCAGATTTACACAATAATGTACAACAAAGGAATAAGAAAAATAAGAACAACAAAAACAGGCTTTGTACCAATAAAACATTTTGTAATTTTGTCTTTTTAAAAGAGAAGCTAAAGAACTTGGAATTCATGTAATTAAATCTGACATAAAATAAAACCAGAATATTTCAAGAATTTTCTCTTTTGTGACACATACAATGACCAGGTTATTGACTATTGGACCAGTGTTGTGGTGTTTCTCACTCAACTCTATGTATGTATGTGTATATTAAAGATGTATATTCATATATATAGATACACACATATATACATACATACATGCATACATATATAATATGTGTATGTGTACACACACACAATTGAAGTCAAACCTGAAATTAACATGAAATAAGCTGGGAAGAACACTTTAATGGAAATCGCTTTTGGAAGTAGAAAAATTCGCAATTTACCTTGTTATATTATATTAGAAAGATAAAGGTTTGTAGGAGAAAGAAGAGGGTGGAGTTGTGGGGTGGTGTAGTATTGAAGAATGTATGAAAAAAAAACGAAAGAAATGTATGAAAATAGAAAAGTGTTAAGAATGGAGCTTCAGAAAAAAATTTGTGTACATCACTGAACTAAGCAAGTGAGACAATTTAGATTTAATTACACAACACACACACATGTATGAATGTGTGTGTGTGTGTGTATATATATATATATATATATATATATATATATATATATATTCTTTTACTTGTTTCAGTCATTGACTGTAGCCATGCTGGAGCATAGCTTTGAAGTGTTTTTGTCTAACAATTTGACTCCAGGACTTATTCTATCGGTCTCTTTGCCAAACCACTAAGTTATGGGGACGTAAACACACCAACACCAGTTGTCAAGCAATGATGGGAGTACAACACAGTGCTTTTTACGTGCCACCGGCACAGGGGCCAGAGGAGACTGGCAACAGCCACAATTGGTTGGTGCTTTGAAACCTTGTAAGGCGTCACCAGTGTGAAAACAGGAACAGGATTCATTAAGTCTGGCATTTTGTGGAAGGAAGGATTAGGTAGAGGGATTAGTGCAGAATCTGGGGTGGGACGTTAGACACAAAAAGGGTGATAAGGAGAGATGAGAGGGACAGGAATGCTACAGTGGTGATGGCATGAGGCTAGCAAGTATCAAGGAGCAGGTGTCATTATAGCATTGTAGAAAAGACAGAGAAGGTAGATGTGATCTGATGCTAATAAATTGGTAAAAAACAAAAACTACATATGTTTATTATTCTAATCAGCAGCTGTCTCTCCAATGCTGGATGAACCTGCAGTATACCAATGAAGGTATATTTTGGTAGTTGTAGGCCCGGTCTCGCCATGCTGGCCAATTGTGTCTCAGATAGGGTGTTTTCATTAGATGATAAGCTTTGACCATTGGCACTTTGGAGAAATTTGGACTCAAAATGGGAAGACTCTAAACAGACCCGGTAAGGTATCACATCTGATGGTGTAATAGTCCCACTCATGCACTACCTTGGAAGAGGAACAAATACTGAAAGTTCCACAGTTCACCATCCTGGATTGATACTTTTTTTAAATCAACTCTGACAAGGTGAAAGGCAAAGCTGACCTTGGTAGAATTTGAACTCAGGGTACTTGTTCACCCTGCAAAGCATTGTATCCAATGCTCTAACAACCCTGCCGATTTGCTGTATTAAATAATTCATTCATAGCAACCACTTAACATTAAACAGAAATAAGGTTCAGCATCTGGGTGCAGGCTATGTGGATGAGTAGCTTGTTTCCTAACCATTAGCTCTTGGGTTCAACATCTAAGTGCATGACTATGTGGATAAAAGGCGGCAAGCAGGCAGAAACGTTAGCACATTGGGCGACATGCTTAGGAGTATTTCGTCTGTCTTTATGTTCTGAGTTCAAATTCCACCAAGGTTGACTTTGCCTTTCATCCTTTCGGGGTCGATAAATTAAGTACTAGTTGCATACTGAGGTCAATCTAATTGACTGACCCCCTCCCCACCAAAAAATTTCAAGCTAGAGTAGAAAAGATTATGACTATGTGGTTAAGAAGCTTGTTTCCTAACCATTTGCTCTTGAGTTCAGTTCCACTGCATGGCACCTTGGGTGAGTCTTTTACTATCACTTTGGACCAACCAAAACCTTGGAAGTGGATTTGTTAGAGAAAACTTAGAGAAGCCCACCATACACACACACACACACGTAACTGTAATAATGAAGTCAAACCAAATAGTGATATTTTGAAATCGTTTAATACATATGTTTCCGGCTTGTGTCATATAAAATAGGAAATACATCCCTTAAATGATGTCAAAATATCACTTTTTAGTTTGACTTCATTATTACCACTAATATGACTTCATTTCAGAATAAACCAGTATCACTTATGTGGATACTCTAACAATGATTTGAAGCACAGCTTCTTAGTGTAAAGCAAAATTATATATATATTTATTGTGCGGGTGGCACATGAGATGCACCATTTTGAGCGTGGCCGTTGCCAGTACCGCCTGACTGGCTCCTGTAGGATTTTCGAGCGAGATCGTTGCCAGTGCCCCTGGACTGGCTTGTGCGGGTGGCACATAAAAGACACCATTTCGAGCGTGGCCGTTTTCGTGCGGGTGACACGTAAAAGCACCCACTACACTCTCTGAGTGGTTGGCGTTAGGAAGGGCATCCAGCTGTAGAAACTCTGCCAAATCAGACTGGAGCCTGGTGTTGCCATCCGGTTTCACCAGTCCTCAGTCAAATCGTCCAACCCATGCTAGCATGGAAAGCGGACGTTAAACGATGATGATGATCCATAACATAAAATTCAACAAAAAAAGTACTCCATCTGGTGAGAGACAAAGATTATTTATTTAAAGGTCACAGTACATGTGTTAAAGTGCTACTAGTAGTTTTGTATGTTGAGAGAACTTAAACATATTCTTCAGGAGCAAACCACATATCAGTTTCTTTAGTTCATTATGATATGTGGTTTGTGCCTGAAGAATATATTTGAATTCTCTCAACATATGAAACTATCAGTAGTGTTTTAATACATGTGTTGTGACCTTTAGATAAATAATACACACACACTCACATATATATACATATTCGTGCATGTATATGTGTGTGCATGCGTACCCTTGTTTAAACATCATGTGATGATTGAAAAATGATCATCATCAAACAGTTAAGGCTGTATGTTTCTGTCTTCCATGAAAAACATGTCTGGCTATAGAAAACTATTATCTTGCTTGGAAACAGATGAAGGTGGGCAGCAGGAAGGGCATCCAGCTATCGAGAATTCTGCCTCAACAAATTTTGTCTGATCCAAACAAGCATGGAAAAGTGGATGTTAGATGATCATGGTGACGATCCTATTAATTTGTGGTAAAAAAATTCATTGAATACAAAGTTTCATTCTAAAAGAAATCACTTTTGTAGTTTAGTCCCAGCTCAAATATATTGCAGTTGCAATGATATCTGTTTTTTAGGAATTTGTTGGACCACATTATTTAATAGGACTTTAATTTAATATAGCAGGGTATGATTTGAGGAGCATTTAGTAATTATTTTGATCAGGTTGAGCGACTATGTGGAAGATCCTTCATAATCATCAACTGCAAGCAAGTGAAGCAGATATGTGAACAAGATAACTACAACTATTTCTCCTAATTCTATAATCATGAAATATAATAATAAAATGTCTTGAGTTCCACACACTACATAGATACCTATAAGCTGGCTACCATAATAAAAGTGTGTGCATGCTTTTGTGTGTGTGAATGTATGTGTAGATTTAATAATTTAATGATTCATTTAACTAGCTTAAATGTTTACTATCTTATCTTGTTATGAGCTTTTGCTTACATTAAATAAGACAGGCTTTAATTAAATAAATGTCTGCAGGCCTTGAAGCACAGAAACTAAATGTTTAAAATGGTAAAAAAAATATTTTTTAAAAAAAAGCTGTAAAACTTAGCTTAAGCTAATATTTTTCTGCATTGTTTTATTATTTTGCTTATCTTTTGGCTGTTTAGTTTGCTTTAAATAAAAGTATTACATTGAATATAAAATTAATTTTACAATAAGACTAAGACAATATCGTTTATTGACAATACAGCTGAATGTAGACACTAATATGGCAAATGCCAACACTATCATAGCAATGTCTACAGAATATGAGAGAGTGTGAGTGAGTGAAAGAGTGGTGGGTAGCTCATGGTAGATTAAGCTAGGAAAAGGATAACAATAATACATGGACAGCAAACAATGCGTGAGTAGTGCGTTATCTTTCAAGTAGTATCCACTGGAGTTTGCAGTAACAGCGACAGCTGCTGCATTGGCAACAAGCAGGAGAAAGAGTAAAGGAATAGTGACAGCATTTCAGCTAGATGTGTCACTGGAGAGTACATAGAGTCACACTTAGTAAATACACAGCTGTCAACAGTCATGTGTGTGATAGATGAGAGAAACACAATAGGCACATGTGTCCAGGTATTGCAGTCAAAATGCAAAAGTTAAAGCTAATAAATTTAGAGGAAGGCTGCTATATGTTTCTATAACAATGACTACTGTTCATACCTTGGAGAAATGAATGCTCTAAATAAATGATTAAATATCTTCTACCCACCTCTAAAGAGCACCAATCAAATCAAAGTAATTAACTACGAATGCATTCATAACTCCCCAGATATTTTTGCACTAGTCTTAATTATTTCTTTTAAGAGAAATTAAACAACACGTATACACAGTTGTTGTTAAGCTAAACAATAGTCAGGTAAAAATCTTTAACCTAGTTTTAATCCCCAGTTAGAAACCATTCCACTTACATTAACTCCTCTAGCAAAGGCATGAATACCATCAAAACGACTACCTTTTCTTCATCCTACAAAATTTAACAGAGCTAATCCATCTGGCCACCCACACAGCTTATTGATAGTTAATACAAATTCAAAATAATTAACCTTAAAAAAATGATACAGACATTTAATGTTAATCAGATTTATTTAAACTTTATTAGGAAATAATTTTATCAATGTTTTAAGATATTTTCTTATGGTATTTTCAAAATGTTTTTGTTTTTCAACTAATTAAAATATATAACATATCAGTTTTACACCCTAATCAGATAATGGAAAAATTTTATTAATAAAATCATCATCATCCAACCTGCTGATAGTTATCTTAAAGTGCTCTAGTTTAGTACACACTAAGGCAATATTCTTTCGGGGAAACAGCTATAGTAAAACTGTATCCATTAGGAGACTTGAACATTTCATGTGACAAAACTGATGAGCATCAAATCAGCAGATGCCTGGTTCTAATTTAGTAGCTGTGACATTTTCACAACTCTTAGTGATTATACAAAAGTTAGATCAACAGACTCCAGTAACTTCTTTTTATGAATGTAAACCATACAGAAAAAGAGCGGGGAGGAGCAATTGAAAACAATGTACAGGAGTAAGCAATCAAGTAAGGTTAGTTTGGTGTATTTTCAAACACAGTTTATAAAGGAAAATTTCTCCTGAGACAGTAACTGCAGTGAAGGACTCTACAGCTATAAATAACAGCATGCAGAATATTGGGTTAAAAAAATACCCCTGGGTGGAGAAAAATTGAAGATTGCCCATGGGACATGAACCCACATTTTCTGTGAACATGACATATGTGCTACCATTACACCAAAACAACACTTTGAATTTTTTTCCATTTGTTTTAGAAGCTTTCTTCCTACCAGTGAGAACTGTGTGTCATTTACATCATAAGGGTTTAGAAATTTTTCAAGATAAGAAAGAAAATAATTTTTAACAGTGGAACTCAAACTAGATAAAGCTACAAGTAACAGTATGCAGATTATTGTGTGAAAACCCTCACTTGAATGGAAAAGAATCAAAGACTTTCCATCCAAGGGGTTCTATATGCAATCATTTATAACCTTAAGTTCTACTATTAAAAACAACTTATTTCATATCTCACAAAGTTTTAAAATTCTTCTGAAAATGCAGTTTTATTTTAATCATCACTGCTTAGTGAGCCTTTAATTAAGTAATATGAACTTGACGAAGTTTAGCAAATATATCTGTTATTGGTTGCATATAAGAATGATAGTTCTTAGTGGGCTGGGCTGTAAACTATGGATTTGGTGCCTTTACCTGATGGGGTTACAGCCTTCCCACAGAAAACACAATCTTTCATAACCCAGCTTGGTGTGCTTTTCACATGGTCTATAACAGAGAATTTCTCCTCCAAGACAGTTACAGCAGTAAAGGTCTTTCTCTGTTTGAGTGTACATAAACATATTAAATATAAAATATACACAGCTTTATTTCAACTGTCACTGTTTGATGTTGCATGAGTATGTATATCTGTCAGCAAACATTAGCAAAAAAACAAAAAGAAACACTGCTTTAAGAAAAAAGCATACTAAGTGTTATATTTGTTGTATTGAGGTAAATAATTACTGGTTACACATACTGAAAGAAATGTTATTAACCAGTGACTGATCTGATGAAAACCTGTAGCCAACGATACTTTTTGGTTCATTAATTTCGACAAAGTAAATAAATAGGTTTTAACAACACTAGAACTGATATTTGTATGATTTAGCTGTGTAGTTAAAAAAATTGCTTTGCAGCCACATGATTTTGGGTTCAATCCCACCAAGCAGCATTTTGGGCAAGTGTCCTCTACTATAGTCCTGGGCTGACCAATGCCATGTGAATGAATTTGGTAGACAGAAAATATGTCAAAACCTGTCTGTATGTGTCTTTGTTCCACTTGACAACTAATGTTGGTTATTTTTTTTTTTTTCAGAGTGACTGATAAATTCAGAGTTAAAAAATAAGTACAGAGGTTAATTTGCTCAACTAAAACCCTCCAAAGCAGTACCCCAGGGTCTTTTACTCTCAATGGCTCAGGTTACCTGTATGCTGTTATTATTTACCCACAGGTCAACCGTGAGGAAACAAAACTATGATCAGTGGAATTCTGTGATCATTTTTTTTTTTAGGATAGCATGGTGGGATTCAAGGAATAGATACTATTTCTAGCATGTCAAGTGATCACAAAGCGGTCTTCTTATTGGCTTACCTTGCTGGAAGTTAATATCACAATTTGTGCAGCAAGAACCATATAGAATTGAAATGGAGACTTGCTTAAACCCGTCCTATTGATATAAAGTGAAGAAGTGAAGAAGGATTGTCTTTGCATTTTTAAATGATACTTCTTTAGTGACTTACGAAATTCATTACATAAAAGTATGCATACATACAATACACAAATTACTTGCATATAATGTATAGTCCTGAATATGATTTTACACTGCATCTAGCAGTAGAGCTCTGATTTGGGAACCCCAGGGTTTTGAAGCGTATGGAACCACCTCTTAGTCAGTATTGCTCCCAGGCCTTCTATGACTCAGAGTAATAACACCTATCAGGGTCTCAGCTATGGGTTAATTAATTAGCATGTTATGAAAGAAACTCCAAGCACAAAACCTCACTGTCTTAAAGAAAAAGGTGAGTCAACATTGACAGCTAATCAGAGTGAATTCCCTCAGGTAGTCCAATGCCCTCTTTGACACCTTTCCAGTAATTCCCATGCAAGTGGAGCCCTCCAGCTCTCTAAGGCAATTCACTTAGAAAGCCACTCCATTGTAAAACCTACAACTTGCAAGTCATTACAGCTGTCTTAGCCCATTGAGCCACTGTGGTCAGATTTTCTACTCTAAAGAGTGGGATTGGATTGTAAGGACTGATTCTCACTATAAAACTAATAAGCGCAGGTGGGAAGGAAGGCCCTGCAGCATCAAAAATCAGTTTACATAACCACTAGTCCCACTATCATACTTTTACCTCTCAGTATCTGGTATAAAGCCACTTCCCTCAATACTACACTCACACTCAGCTGAGGGTTTTTGTCTTGTAGGTTACTTGGTGACCTAATTAGTGCTGGCAATAATGAAAAAAGAAAGAAAAATGCAACCAGTACACCCTGTAAAGTGGTTGGCACAAGGAAAGGCATCCTATCATAGAAACCATGCCAAAATAGACAATGGAGCTCAATACAGTTTTCTGTCTCATCAGTTCCTGCCAAACCATCAGCCCCTCCCAGCATGGAACATGGATGTTAAACAATCATGAAGATACTGATGATTTTATATCTGGATTGTTTCTAAACAATCCCTTACAGGGATATTGCTTCCTCAAATTCTGTATATATATATATATATATATATATATATATATATATTATTCTTATACAAGAATGTTGTTGATAGTGACTGTAAAGTTTTGGCCAGCTAAGCCAATGTCGAACTGCAGTACAATGACGCTTAGCTGGCTGAAACTTCGAAGCTACTGTCAGCATTCTTGAATAAGAATAAATTTGTACTTTACAAAAAGTACAGAGTAACCCTTCAGTTTAATGTAGAATTGTTCTTATTATAAGAGAACATAAAAACAAACAATATATATATAAATATATATATATATAGTACACACACATACATTCAAATACACTGCAGATGTGCAGATGTGTTAACTATGTTCATTAAAACATGCTGAAACAGTACAAATATTTCAAGTACTCATTAAACACCAAACAAAGACAAATATAAGACTGATAATTCACACAAATACAAGGTAGAAATGTGTTTTGTTGATGATGTGAGCATGCACACACACATACACACAGAAGTAAAGAATGAGAATGGTATTTTTCACAAATACATATTAAATCTTTCATGATCAGATTTCTAATGAAATATCATGTCTATATGTTTTAATTAATTTTGAAGTGAATCAAGAATTAAGAGAGAATTAATAAAATAATTTTGTCATCATTATTAAGCTGATGTTTAGAACATAAAACATTTGTAATTTTTAAAAACAATTATGAAGGAAGATTGTAATTTAAATACAAACATTGTAACCCTTTAGCATTCAGATTATCAAATGTAATGTTTATTCACATTGTTTTGAATTAATCATGCATTATCTTGTAGCTTTGAGAGTTCAATGATGAGATTACTTACAGAATGATATTGTAAGATAAGCATGAGAGGCCAGATCTGGCCAGTTTGAACATAAAACCAAGAGAATATTTGGGCCACATATGACCAATTTAAATGCTAAGAGGTATGAAATTATAGAACTAGAAAGTGGTTTCAATAAGAGAGAGGTCAAGTAAGTTGATCATATACACACACAAGATGAGAATGATAATTCATAAATATATAGCAAGAAATGCATTCAGCATCATCATTTAATGTCCATTTTCCATGCTGGCATGGGTTGGATGGTTTGACTGGTAAGCTGCACCAGGTTTCAATCTGGTTTGGCATGGTTTCTAACATGGAAATTGAGTAAAGATTGACAGCAACGGGGATGAAAACAATAAAAAGAAAAAGAAAAAAAAAGCCAGCAAATGTACAGAAAAGTTTTGTTTCAATAATTTTTTTTTATTTTGTAAGTTATGTGATAGATTTTCATTATTTCCCATAGCTTCTTGATTTCATTACCATTATTATTATTCAGATGAGAGAGAGAGAGAGACAGGATAAATAAACTAGTGGATACAAAACGTGATAGGAAGTGAAGGAGGTTCTGGGTATAAGGAGGAAAGAAACTTTATATATATATATATATATATATTTGATCTTTTTCTCATTAGGCTGCAGCCACTCAGGGGAACCACATTTAAGAATCAACTGCAGTACTTTTTTCGTTTAAGCATGGTACTTACTCTATCAGTCACTTTTACTGAACTGCTAGATTACAGGGATGTAAACACACCAACAACAATTGTCAAATAGTGGAGATGGTGGTGGGGGAAAACACATATGTGTGTATATATATATATGTACAGGGTGCCGTGAATAAAATGCTGTGTAAATTACACAAGAATGAAAATAACGCTGACATCTCATTTTAACAGCTATATTTACCAAAATTACATAAAAATATCTTGAAATGCTAAAGAGGAAATTTATTCAATAAAATCGCCATTGGCTTCAACCATAGCTTCCAGACGACTTCAGAATCTCCTGCAACTCTTATGGACGGTCTCCTTGTTTAAGTTGGTGAATGCTGCCATAATCCTTGCTTTCAGTTCATCTTTGATTTTACAAGGGGTTTTGTTGGTCTCTCGCTCGACTGCACCCCACACATAATAATCAAGGGGATTGCAGTCTGGGGAGTTAGGTGGTCAGATGTTAGGGGTGATGTGGTTGTAGAAATTGTCTGACAACCATGACTGGAATCTCCTGCTTGTGTGGCATGGTGTAGAGTCCTGTTGCCAGACATAAGGTCCTCCACAGTCACCCTGTTGATCCAGGGCAGCACTACCTCCTCCAGGCACTTGATGTAGGCCCCTGTGTTGAGTGAGGTCATGTGGGAAGATGATCAGAGGCATAACACCATGATGTTGTCTGGATGTTTGATTTTTATCACTCTTGGTACATGTCCTCAGATCGACACCCAAACACTCTGAAATGTTCATATTGGACCTTCTGGTGTGAATGCCAAGCAATGCAGCATGTCGTTTTCAAATTTCTGACAAAGTGAATTGCATCACGGTGCTGTTTTTCTCACAAACAGTGCCCAATTGATCCTACAATACTGTGTAGTCAACAAAATCAAAAACAAACAATATGCATGCGCAAAATTAAAAATATAAATTGGTGACAATTTACCAATCGCACCCTGTATGCATGTGTGTGTGTGTGTGTGTGTCTATGTATATATATATATATAAAGGGCTTCTTTCAGCTTCCATCTATCAAATCTATTCACAAGGCTTTGGTTGGCCAAAGAACATAGATGCTAACCCAAGGAGCCATACAGTGGGACTGATCCTTTGGACACTAAACACTGTTTGCGAAAACCTGTTGAGGCAAATGAAATCGATCCAAATTCAACGACTGGCACCCATGCCAACCTCTCCTTCTATGGACACTAAACTTGGCTTGTGAAGACCTGTTGGGGCAAGTGAAATCGAAATTGAACCAAATTCGATGACTGGCACTTGTGCCAGTGGAGCGCTAAGAGCACTGTCCGAGCGTGATCATTGCCAGAGCAGCAGTCTGGCTTCTGTGCCAGTGGCACGTAAATAGCACCATCTGAGTGTGACCGTTACCAGCATTGCCTTACTGGCACTTGTGCTGGTGGTACGTGAAAAAACATTTGAGCGAAGTTGTTGCCAGTGCCACTGGACTGGCTCCTGTGCAGGTGGCAGGTAAAAAACACCATTTTGTACGTGGCTGTTGCCAGTATGACCTGACTGGCCCTCGTGCCGGTGGCACGTAAAAGCACCCACTACACTCTCGGAGTGGTTGGCGTTAGGAAGGGCATCCAGCTGTAGAAACTCTGCCAGATCAGATTGGAGCCTGGTGCAGCCTTCTGGTTTGCCAGTTCTCAGTCAAATCGTCCAACCCATGCTAGCATGGAAGGCAGACGTTAAACGATGATGATATATACATACATACATACATACTTCATGTGTGTGTATATGTATATATGTGAATATATATATATATATAATAAACAACAAACTGCACATTATAATAAGAATGTATTGCAGTTGCATAGGTAAATTTGGGCATAGAATAAACTTGTCAGGTCTTAATAAAGTTTGGCAATATGTAAAAGAAACCAAAAACAACAAGCTGGCTAGAATATCTGCAAAGAAAAAAAAAATCTCTCCCACCATCACATTAAAAAAATGTGTGAGGTGTGAAAAAAAAAGATCCCATTTTCAAAGAAATACTCTTTCTCCATTTCTTCATATACCTGAAATGACTGAACTTACCTGTTTTCAGGACATCTGAATTCATTTCATTTCAATGGATTTTATTAAACATGAACATTAATTGAAAAGAAAACAACAAACAAACCATTAATAACAAAAAGATGGTATATTAGATATTAAACTGATAATCTTTTTTATTTTTTTCATATATTATATTTTTTATTGTATATTATGTGTTCTTTTTTTTTTCTTTCATTTGCTGCTGGCTGGCCAATTCTTTGGAAATATATGCAGGTGGAAATGGAAGTGAACATTTTTTTAGTCACTGTGATGTAATCAATCTGGAAGCATTTCATTGGTAAATCTTTCTTCTTTCTTGAAATCTTCTTGAAATGATATCCAACAAGCTAAATAATGAAAATCTGGCAAGAAAGATCCTTGACAAAAAACAGGTACAAAAATAATATACCTGACTCTTGTCAGGTACATTATCTTTTTTTGAAAAAAAAAAAAGGTATATTTAAAATGACAAAAATTAAAAAGAAAAACAGTGAAGTACAAACAGACAAAGAAGAATGAAACAAAATAACTATATATTATAGTGTTGTGGTTGATAATTTAGCATTAATTAAAATGTAATACAGAAAACAAATAAATATAAAAAAAACATCCTGCTATTATCGAAATGTTTGGTTTTAACCCTTTTAGTGTGGAAATTAGATATATACGTTGTCCTTAACTGCAGAAAGCAGTTTTATATATCAATCTATCTTTTGTGGAAGAATGCCATGTTTAAAACACCTTTTTTGCTGAGGTATGTAAAATTTATTGAAGCCTGTGACTTGTAGAAAATACTGAAATAACTATGAAATTTAATTTTGCAACTGAAGAGTTGAAGAGGCATTTTCCAACAGACATACATTATAGATACAAATAGCAGAATATGTACCTTTCAGAAAATAATAATTAGTACTGTTGTTATATTACTGAAGATTGGGCTTTCAGATTTGCCTGCATTAAATAGACAAGGGATAAGTCATTCCTTGTAAAGATATTTCTTACATGCAGCAGAGAAAAATACATGATCCTTGAGCTGTTTGTTCATCCAGTAATGCCATTAAGACAAATAAATTAGCCTTTGGTTCATATATATATATATATATAAAAAAAACAAAAAAACTTTGTCAGCCAACAAATCAACAAACTACTATGTAACCACACAAATTGTAAAAATAGCAGCCAAATCTCCATCTGATCACATTTACCAGCTTGAAAATGGAAAAGATACATCAAATATTGTAGTCTGTGATACACCTGAAAAAAAAAAAAGAAGCCGGATGGTTGTGTCTAGAATGCTTTCTGAGCAAAAGCCAGCTTGCTCAGGGTTGACTTGGAGGCTTAACAATTTGTCCACTGATATTCCTTCTAATTTGTAAAAAGAATTGTCCATTGCAATATATACATCTGGTCATACTACATTACTTTAAAATGAATAGGGGACTGCTAACAACAGGTAAATATGGAGCATGCCTTTGGCAATTCTACCCAGTGCAGCAATGTTGCACAACCTTTTTTCAGAACAGGTCCACGTATCAAATATAAATTTACCTTTAACTGCAAAATGCAACACAAGCAGACATGATTATTTTAATTAAAGAAATTAACCAAACAGATGAGACTGTGTGGTAAGAAGTTTGTTTCCTAGTCACATAGATTTGGGTTCAGTTCCACTGTGTGGCACTTTGGGTAAGTGTCTTCTTTGTAACCTTGGGCAAGCCAAAGTTTGTGAGTGGATTTGTGAGATGGAAACTATATGGTGGGTGGAAGGTAACTAGGCATTAGAAATTGCTTATAGAAATTTTAGTATCACTGAAGTCATGACAAAAAAACATTTTTTAAACAGACAACACTAATGGGGATTTCTTATTATTTATTTTCCAGATGACAAGTCACTTGATTGTTTGGGAGTGAGCAAAGATAGCAGCATGCTATGAAGTGTGGAATTCCATTGTTTTGGTTCAGAGATGGTAGCGTGCATGGAAAGGTAAGCATGCAACACTACATCCGGAGACAATAAGAAGTTGTCATGCAAAGCTGATGACCACAGGCTCTGTGAACAATGCAAGAAATGGCTGGCTGTCCAACCACATCTTGATCAGCAGAGAATGTGGCAACAGTGCAGGAAATGTTTAATCACAGCCTGCAAAAATCAACACGTCAAGCAGCTTGGGAAAGTGGGCTAACGAGACACACAATATGAATGGTGTTGCATAAAAAATTGAATTTTCGTCTGTGGAAATCCCATTACATATAAGAGCTAAGACTGAAGACTGTGATTGCAGAAGTCCAGATACCACTCTATGTGATTTTTACCTGTGGAGTTACACAAAAGAGGAGGTGTACTAGACAAAACCTCGCACACTGGAGGACTTGGAGACATGGATTCAGGAAGTTCTCAATGATATCCCAGGTGGCATCCTTCAGAAGTTTGTTCCTTCCATCTCTGGCCATATGAGGGAACTGATGCCACCGGTGCTTGTGTTGAAATATGAAAATTTACTTGCATTTTCCCATGTAACAAAGAACATGTATCATTTGTTTCAATAAGTTTGTAAAAGGAATATGGATTTTATTACCAATTTTTAATGCCTACTTACTTTTCACCCACCCTGTATATATGTGTGTGTGCATCCCCACTGGACCATGTTATGTAACACTGCATTACAGGTTCTTCCGAGGACTTGACATGTTAAAATGGGTATGCTCATTCAGGTTAAATTTTTGTTTTTTCTTTCTGCACAACTTTCATAATTTTACAGATGCTTTTTAACTATAGAAATAACAAGTATAATAAATGTGTAATATATTATTAGGTGATATAAGAAACAAAAAAACTAATAATAATAATAATAGTTTCAAATTTTGTCACAAGGGCAGCAATTTTGGGGGAGGGAATGAGTTGATTACATCGGCCCAGTGTTCAACTGGTACTTATTTTATCGATCCTGTAAAGATGAAAGGCAAAGTCAACCTTGGTGGAATTTGAACTCAGAATGCAGCGACAGGCGAAGTACCACTAAGTATTTCATCCAGTGTGCTAACAATTCTGCCAGCTTGCAGTCTTAATAATAATCCATTCTATTATAGACACAAGGCCCAAAATTGTAGGGGAGAGGACTAGTCGATTACATCAACCTCAGTGTCTCACTGATACTTCCTTGGCGGAAATTGAACTCAGAATGTAGTGATGGGCAAAATACTGCAAAGCATTTTGTCCAGCGCGCTAACAATTCTGCTAGCTCACTGCTGTAATAACAATAATAATAATAATCCTTTCTACTAAAGGCATAAGGCCTGAAATTTGGGAGAGGCGGATAGTCAATTACATTGACCCCAGTACTCAACTGGTACCAAAATTATCAACCCTGAAAAGATGAAAGGCAAATTGACCTCAGCGGTGGAAATTGAACTTTGAATGTAGTGATGGGTGAAATAACGCTAAGCATTTTGTCCAGTGTGCTAACAATTCTGCTAGCTTACTGCCATAATAACGATAATAATAATAATAAATAAATGAAATAATCTTTCTCCATTTTAGGTAATAGCAACACAATGACTGGAGGTGTAAGGAGTGAGAAATTGAGATGCTGGACATGAAAAACAATAATGTTGAATAATTTTTTCTAATTTTGACGAGAAAGGGCAAGTTGATTATATCACATCCAGTACATGACTTTTACTTATCTTATTGATCCTGAAAGGCCAAGATGAACTCAGTGGAATTTGAACCTAAAACCTAATGAGTTGGAAGAAATACTGCAAAGTACTTTTTTCTAATACTCTAAGAATTCTGCCAGCTTGCTGCTTTGATAACAGTTATAATCCTCTCTACTATAGGTACAAGGACTGGAAATTTTGTGGTGGGGGAGAAGGGGATTAGTCAATTACATCATCCCAGTGATTAGCTTGTATTTATTTTATCAACCCTGAAAGAATGAAAAGCTAAAGTCAACCTAAGCAGTATCTGAACTCAGAATGTAAAGGCAAACAAAATTGCTGCTAAGCATTTTGTCCAGCATGCTAACGATTCTGCCAGCTTGCCACCTTAATAATAATGGCAACAACAATCGCAGTAGTAGTAGTAGTAGTAGTAGTAGTAGTAGTTGTAGTAGTAAATTTAAAAATTTTTAAAATTGAAGAATTCCTGATTCCTTTATCCCAATGTAGTTTTCATAATCAGCAACAACAATAAAAAAAAAAAACAAAAAAAAACAACAACACTGCAAATAAAAGATATTAGTTTTGTATTCGATTTTTAGTTGGTACTATTCTTACAAAAAAAAAAGACCATGTGTGTGTGTGTATGCATGTATATATATATGTATATGTATGTACATATACACACACATATGTATATACACATACACACACATGCAAGTGCGGAAACCCTTGTAATGTTCAGTCCTGCCCACATTCAAAGTACAATTTAAATACTCCTCATTTAAACAGCACCACAAGACTAAATGCATATAGTCATTTTTTTTTGTAATGTACTCCAGTAGTTTTAAACTGTGCAGTAAAGTTCCAAAAATAGTTGCCTCCTCGTCTTCCAAGGGGCAGTTTTGTCTCTTTAATCATATATTTTAAAGGTTGCAGAAAGTGTTCTATGGTTGGCAGATGCATATCTTAAATGACAACTCCTTGTAGAATATATTTATTGTTGTTGGGGCAATATGTAGTTAGTTTGGGTTGCTTTGAGAATGAGTGGAGGGTTTTCTTCTGAAATGTGAGGAGGTTAAAAGAATGTTAAGTGATTCAGTGATAAATTAGTATGAGCAATGTCTTAATTGGTTTATTGGTAGACTGGTAGCACGGGAGACTGTGAAATTGAGGGAATGATGATCATGATAATAGTTTAATGAAAATGTTGGTAATGGAATTTTGCACTCACTCACATGCAAAGATGTGGATATATATGTGTGTGTGTGTGTGAGAAATAGTGTGTGTGTGTGCGTGTATATATATACATACATACACATACACTATGCATATCTATGTATATATGTATGCACATATACTAAGTAAATATATATTTATATATTTAATATACGAGTATTTGTGTATGAATATATATATATATATATATATATGTATGCATATGTTTATGTGTGTATGTATGTATGTATGTGCAAGTGTGTATACATAACATTTTTGCATATATATAATATGTACATGTACCTTTATGAATATATAAAACGTGTATATGTCCATAGGTATATATATGTGTGGGTATGTATATATATAGACAGACACACACGTGTCTGTAAATGCATATATATATATATATATATATATATATATATATATATATATATATGAACACACAAATACATAAATATAAAATACATATGTATGAATGTATGTATATATATATATATACATACATACATATATATATATGCACATACACATGCATATATAATATACCTATATGCACATATTATATTACTACATATATGTACGCATAAATATATGTAGGAAATACACACACACACACAGTACATAATATATGTTATGTATACATCTGTTGGTGAGGAGAATGGAAATCAGTAAAAGACTTGTGGATGTGTTGTCTAACAATGAAGATCTTGCTACTGTAAAGGAGTTCAACAAGAATTTGAGGGAAGAATAAAATGGGAATGACATTCTGCAAGTCAATATTCTTTTTTTCTTTTATTTTTTTGTCCAGTTCTGTTTTATTTAATTTTTTTTACTCTTTTTTTTTTCTTTCTTTTTCCATTTAAGAAATGTTTCTTAATAATTACCAATACCCCTCCCCTTTTTCCCTAAGAGTTAATGTATGTATATATAAATATGTATTTATTATATATATATATATATATATATACATACACATACATACAAACGCACATGCACACATACCCACACTCACACACACACACATCAATTTTATATTTTAGCTCGTTTCATCGGAGCTTCGTCAGTAGGAGTGTCGTAGCCATCACTGTCGTCCTCGTCTTCTTCGTCAAGTTGACGCATGAATGCAATGGAAGGATGATGCCCTGGTCCAGCCCATCCATCAGGGCTTTCTCCGTGTTTTCTAGTGTGACCATCTGTGTCCAGAGGAGAGCCAGATTGGCTGGTTCGGCCACCTCCAAGGGATTGGGGAGGTACCTACAATGAAAAGAGTGATGTGATATTTTACTCAGTCACGCTAACAGCCATCTGGGGGCTTTCTGAAATGTTTTTGTTTTTTTATTTTATTTTTTTTAATTGTTATTTTGACAGCCGAAAAAATATATAAAGGAATAAAAAAGTAAAAAAAAAAAAAATAACCAACTAAAGTGAAGGTCTTTTTATCTTCGTTTCTGTAATCAAATACAGTAATTAAAAATTTTGTATGACCACCTGAATGAAATTCTCTTTACGGAAATAGTTTAAGCTGAAATCAGTGATTATATTAAATTTGCTACTAGAACCGAACAATCTAGAGTTTGGATTTAAAAAAAAAATGAAAGTGAATGAAAAGAGAGAGTTGTATTTAAATTGTAGCTAGAAGTTAAGAATCTAAGATATTGCAGGGGTAAAAAAAAGTAAAAAAGTACATAGATATTTTTATATATCATGTATGTGTTTGCATTGTATATATATATATATATATATATATATATATATATATATATATATATATATATATATATATATATATATATATATATATATATATATATATACATACATGCACACACTTATGTCAATAATATATATATATTATATAAATGATATATTGTATGTGTGTATATACATATATCAGATAATTTTCATGAGACTATCTGTTTATCTATCTATATCCAATATACAAACATACATACATATGCATGTATACGATATCCAGGTCAGCTCAATTTACTTAATAAAAAGAAACCTTAAAGTAAGACTTACCAGCTGAAAGACCTTAATTTTTTGATTATTTAATAGTGGTATGTATGCATGATTCTAAGCAGGGTTGGAGGGGCAAGCAGGGACGAACTTAGGTTTAGGTTTACTATTCATCTAACTTGATAAATAAAGGGGTTTCTGTCAGTGGTATTGGCTTGTTTCTTAACTTTTTTTTTCTTCTTTTTTTTACTTTCTTTCACCTCTACATGACCTGGGTTGTTATATCACATCACTTTTTTCACAAGATCATACCCCAATCCCTTTCTGGCAGCATGACACTCAACTACAACCAATATAAAAAGGTAAAATATCATAGGACTCCTTTCTTTACTGGCTCTCAAATGCACTGGTTTTTTTGTCACCAGACTCATTAAGTTTCCTTCTTTCCTTCCTCTGGGAGATATAAAGCTAGAAGTTATCTTTGATAGCAAATTTCTTTATATACATCACACACACAGACATTTAGTCATAAATATATACACACATACAAATAAACACACACACACATTCATGCATATACAATATATATATATATATATATA
>NC_068981.1:163010108-163014053 GCF_001194135.2 Octopus bimaculoides
ATATATATTCATACTTTGCTTGCTCTCTGTCTCACTTTTTCTTTTACAATCCTTGATTTTCTTTCTGACTTTCTTTTTCTCCTTCTTTAGAGATATCTCCATGGAAAAGCAATTTAATGAGGAAATCAAAAGAAAAGAAGAGAGAAAGAAAAACAATTCATGTTTTAGAAAGACATTTCAGCCCCCAAACAAAAACAAAAACAAAAAAAAAAACACTTGACTCCCCTCCCCTCACCACACAAAAAAACCCCAACAAAAAACAAATTGTCCATTAATCAGCCATTGACATTTCTCTTCAACAAACAAGGTTAAAGAAGAAACAAACAAATAATAAAGTAATAACATATAACAAGCTTCAGGGTAGTAGTACACCACGTATGAAGATTTAGAGAGAAATCCGCCTAGCTAGCAATTGGTACCAACAAGATATTGTCAATGAATGTCTGAAATAATTAACTGATTACAAGCAATAGTAGAATTGTGTTGCATTTGCCTGTGTGTGCTACTCTTTCAAAGACAGAGCATAGAAGACAAAAATAAAGAGAAGAAAAAAATATGAAGTGCTTAAATGCAAGTAATGTTCTTTCCCATTGGAGATTGCTTCTAGCAACAGTCATTTAGCTTCAGGGTTACTGTCGTATGAGAGAAGTCTATGGGATTGCAAAAATGGAATACATATACATGTGAGTGTGTGTTTATGAAAGTATGTGATTGTATGTACAAAAACAAATGCATGCACTCTTTACCAATGTATGTTAAGACTGCATATCTAGTGATGAACAGGAGTTGTGGTGGAGTTGAAGTAAAGGAGAGTCAAGCCAGTATAGTGGTAATAGTAGTAGTAGTAGTAGACGAATTTTGATTTAAAGACTTGACAGGTAAAAAAAAAATCCTAGGTGGCAACAGGTGCTGAGTGAGGCTGTTGTTAGAAAGGGACTCATGGGAGGGGGAACAGGACAAGAACATGATGGTGGCCTGGTGAGGTGAACACCATTAGAGGAAGTGTTGGATAATGGGTAGAATGCAAGGAATAGTATTGAAGGATAGACAGTGTGTGTGTGTGCATGTATGTTAAGTAGGTGTAACTCTTGCTGTGTGGTTAAATAGTTCACTTCCCAACATGGAACCTTGGGTAAGTCTCTTCTACTAAAGGCCTAGGATGACTAAAGCCTTGTGAATGGATCTGGTAGATGGAAAGTAAAAGAAGCCTGTCATATAATATATATGTGTAGCTATAAATGTATCTGTGTGATTGTGGGTAGAACTGAGAGAGCATCTTGGTGTCTTTTGCCACATGTTGCCTTAGTACACATTCCATCCCCATCCTGGCTGGCCACCAAGAAGAGTAACCAAGTAGCTATAAGGTCAGTGGGTAAGCACATAACGATGAGGATCTCTCCAGGTACTGATCACATCTGAAAGAAATTCTTAAGTGTAACAAAAAGGACAGACTCAAGTCAAATGAAACTAGGTATGTGTATATATGTATAATGAAAGCAATGAACATAAAAAGAAAGAAAACAATGTAGGAGGGACAAGTTTTAACAAATGTTGTATTAATTTAATGCTTAAAAAGAAGAAAGTGTTTCTGCAAAAATGAGATCCTAAAAGCATATCATTTTGTCTACAAATCCGTCCCTACCAAGCCCTCCCCACAATTATTCTTCCAAACAACCACTCCTCCATCATTCTTTTAACAACAGTACTATTTCCTCTGCTACTGTAATTATACAAGAGCATCCACTTTTGTGCCAGACAGTTTCCCCACTCATCTTAGAGCCACCACACCTTATCAAAATCATCCCATACCATTTTATTTTCCAATGATATTGGTCATGGATGCTCCTTACTTGTTTGTCACTCACTGTCCATGATCACCCTATATAGCTCTGATCTTCACCCCTGTCTCTGCACAAGCCTCCTTCCCGCATACATTTAACATCATCTTCCTGTTTCTCTACAATACACCCTAACGTTTTTGTACTCCTACTTCTGTACTTCTGACCCTCTCCTATTTTGTTTGTTTTTCCCCCCCAATCTGAGATTATTTATTAATAATGTCCTCTGTTTAACAATTTACTGAATCCACCTATATCCCCATCTCTAACCATCTATCACTCTTCTCATACCCCTGGGAGCATACCTAGCCACACAACTCCTATTCTTCTGTCCCAATACTCTTAAACCTTGAGGTTATGTCTGTCATTTCAGCATGAACCACTTTTGTTATCACTTTCAAAACTGCAACAGCCATGTATGTTCTCTTCAGCAAGACACCTGTTCATATACCTCTCTCATAATCTTACCTCTCAACATTAGGCCTAAAGTCACCTGTTTCTATACTAAACATCCAATTAGTCAAGGGATCTTGCATTGCGAGTTAGTTGTCAATGACACTGGTGCCAGTGGTATGAGAGAATATCTAGTACATGCTGTAAAGTGGTTGGCATTAAAAGGCCATGCCAAAGCAGACAATGAAGTTCAGTGCAGTCCTCTGACCTGCCGAATCTTGTCACACCATCCAATCCATGTCAGCATGGAAAGACATAAAATGATGAAGATATAAACAGGGATATATGTACACATAGATAGGGTTGTAATCCAAGCTTTCTCTTTTTTCTTTACTCTCCCCTCTATCCATCTATAGGACTCGTGATAACTGACTATAGCAAATGAAACACGTATTGGTAAATAAATACCAAAACTTCTTTCCAATCTCCTGTTCTGATACCCGTATACATATATATGCAAATACACAGATATATATATATATATAAGGATACACACACACACACATATATATATAGCTAGATATATGAATAGATGTGTGTGTGTGTGTGTGTGTATACATATGGAATACACACAGCTTTCCCAATATATGTAAGTATATATATATATCCAAAAACACACATTTACATTTATAAATGTATGTATCCAGTAAAGAATCTTGGTGATGCTGCAAGACTTAATACAATCTACAAGTGGGCTGTAAAAGACAATTTGCAATTTGCAATTTATCCCTGGAAAATTCTAACCTCTTTATCATCAGTCTGCTAACACGCCACAGTGAGGATCACACTTGACCTGAAGTGATTCTAATTTCAGATTTGCAATCACTACATGACCTTGTGATTGAGGACACATCTTTTCATGTACACATTACTAAGACTGTAACAATTTGCAGAAAGATGGTGAGATAGAACTGGAGATTGTTCAGTAACCGAGAGAGCAGGAAATCTTGCTGGTTTTGTAGAAAACATTTGTCCGCAGACACCTAGACTACTACCCACAACTATGCTCACCAATCAGTACTAAACTAACAGCTGGTCTAGGTTGAAACAATGCTATGAAACTTTATGAAGATTGCCTCAATGTACCAGCTAAGCATCTAGGAAAGACTGAAAGCATTAAAACTCTACTCCTTGGAGAGAAATCAGGAAAGATATACAGTGGTCTAAACATGTATGATCCTAGAAGAGCCCATGCCAAACTTCGGTATGGAAAACCATACCAATCTCTGAAGAAGTCATCACTGTATAGACCCAAAGGTCAATGCAAAAATCAGTAACACTAAGTTAATGAGACCTTGCTAATGAAAATGAGATGTCTACATGGAGTAGATAAAGATGTACTCAAGAAGGACCTAGATAATGCTTTATCTCCAATTTCAAATCAATCAATATTATACCAAATATTGCAACTGAACGCTGCAACATTAAACTCTTTAGGGATCCAGCATTGCCACAGCCTTTGAGTTGAAGCTCATAAAAAAGTATATAATGCATCAGCTTTGAATAAATGAAGGATACATTTATCATTTATTCAAAGCCAGGTAGAGTAAGACAGAGAAGCTTCTGCTTCAAAACGAGTATATTAAGTCTAGCATATGTATCAAATAGTTTTTCTTCCACCTGTATATCTAATCACACACACACACACACACAC
>NC_068981.1:163014205-163017383 GCF_001194135.2 Octopus bimaculoides
CAGTGGATAAAGTGAAAAAAAAAAAATTAATTTGTATCAAAAAACAAACTAATGAAAAGAAAAAAAAAGATTTTTAATGATCACTAATATGAAGAATTTTTCTTTCAATATGACAACAAAACAGATTTTATATAAGACCATCATCATCATCATTATCATCATCATCAAGACTGATATTACCATAATTATCAAAATGTTAAATAATAGCAAATTGACGGATCATTGTTGAGCTGTAAGAGTAGAAATTATTGCCAGTAATTTCTATTTCAAAAATGGAAAGGTAGCCTCTTTTCCTTTTATTCTAAATGAAATAAACAAGAGAGAGAGAGAGAGAGAGAGAGAGAGAGAGAGAGACAGAGAGCATGTGTAGAGGTGTCTAGTATGGTATATCTTGAAAATGAATGCATGGAAATGACATGCCACTATGTATAAAGGTATCCAATTGTGATTCTGTTCTGACCCAGCCATTATGGAATTCTTTAAACCTTTTGATTCCAAACCCACCTGAGACTGCCCTTGGATTTATGATACAAAATTCCACTTTTTAAGTGAACTAAATTATAACTTTCCATCAAAATTTCATGTTAATTCATGTTTTAAACATCAGCTTAACAATGACAAAATTACTTTATTAAATTCTGCATTATCTTCAAAATTAAGTAAAACAAAAGTAGTCTATTTCAACAGGAATAGAGTAATGAATGAATGAATTGTCTTCATGGCATTTTTGCTTTTGTTCTTGAGCCAAAGGAAAAAAAAAAGATTTTGCATAAACTACATACAATATAATTAACAACTGTCTGCATGATAGCTGTTGTTCATCACCAGGTTGACCCCATATTTAATAAAAAAATTTTTTAATACATATTATGAAGATCCTAAAATTTCTAGTCTTAAGTAATTATATATAGTGCCATTTCACCCTTATTAGAAATCGTCAGCATGACATAACTCAAGGTAAATGAATTGAATATTTTATGAACTGTGTTATTTCTTAAAGATGAGAAATAATTTGTCTGGAGGATGTTTCTGGAATGTGTTGTTTTTCATATTTTTGTTTTTATTTTACTGATAAATCAGAAAAACATGGCTATATTTGTCGCTACCTGATGCAACATTTCAATGAGAGATGGTTGGTAAAAAAAAAAAAAAAAAAAAAAAAAAAATCAAACACCATTTACAATGTGTTATGCACTACATTAATGCAGAACTTCAAGAGAGAAAGATAGTTTTTAATGAATATTTACAAATGTTAGTTTTTCTTATTTAGCTGTGATTATAAATGTAATAATATTGAATATGTCTTAATGAAACATTGGCAGTGTACAAAATGATTTGAAAAAGATTATTTGTATGCAATAAAGATATATGTTCTAAGGTATAAGTGTATGTTATACATATGAGATTGTAATCATATGTAATTAAGTTCAGATATCAACGCATATATATTTATACACATGTATCACTACATACCATGAGCACACACACAAACAAGCAAGCACAAACACTGCTCATTTCACCACATTACACACACATTTTACTGGTATCAGTCTCTGCAATGCAGTTATTGTGGGGCATTGATTTCATTGATTATATCAATCCCAATATTTTTTTCTTATTGTATTGTTATCCATTTATCAAACAGATATCATTAGTGATATCAAAAGATATCTTTTGATATTAGTGATATCAAAAGATATCTGACTGAGGGCACATGGCTTAGTGGTTAGGCTGTTGCACCCATGATCATGAGATCGTGGTTTCAATTTCTGGGCTGGGTGGTGCACTGTGTTCTTGAGCAAAACACCTCATATCAGTTTGCTCTGTGATCACTAACACCTGATGTGTTACACATCATGCACCTGTACAGGCAATGTCAATTTGATGGAGGGAGCAAGCTACTGTACAGCACAAGCATCTGATCACTATAAACAAATAATCTGTGCAGGCTGTTCAGCAAGAAATTGCAGAACATTTATTGTTATCAAATAAGTAAGCATGTATGTGAGTGTAGTGATAATCATACAAAGGATATATAGGCTATATTATCTTGTGGTTTGAGTTGGTTAAAGC
Organism: Octopus bimaculoides; assembly: GCF_001194135.2. Taxonomy (NCBI): domain Eukaryota; kingdom Metazoa; phylum Mollusca; class Cephalopoda; order Octopoda; family Octopodidae; genus Octopus; species Octopus bimaculoides. The sequence goes on from NC_068981.1 coordinate 163,016,279, forward strand.
AGGGGCTAAAATGCTTGGGGAAAAATACCTAAAACATATTTCAAACTGAACACAATTTGAATTAACCACTTGGTCTGGTTTACCATTTCTATTAACGGTTCTTTAACAAGCATATAAATGTGTATGTAATAAGGTAGATGTGAATATAGTTATATGGATACACTTATGTCCGTGTCTGTAGTCACCTGCCTATATCGATCATATATATACGAAAATAGTCTTAGAACTGTGCATAGACACATTTGCAATAATTTAACTGTCTATACAGCAACTCTAAGTGAATATAACATGCAATTTAAACAAATTACTTAAAAAAAAAAAAAGAGAAAAAAAATCACGTAAAATTATTTTGGTTTGGAAGAAACCAAAACTGATTATGCTAATAGTTGTTGCTGAACATTGCAAAGAAGAGAGGGATGTGTGTGTGTGTGTGTGTGTGTGTGTGTGTGTGTGTGTGTGTGTGTGTGTGTATGAAGACAGATAGCTATATTCTTTTACAAATTCCTGTCATTGGACTAAGGCTATGCTGAGACATTGCCTTCAAGTATGTTAGTCAGAATATATGGGAATGAGTATTTTGGGGAGAGAGAGAGAGACTGTGTGAGTGTGTATATGTGAGAGAGAAAGGAGAAAAGAAGTTATAAAAACGTGATGTCAGAACCTAAAGATAATCCTTAAGAGATATTTAGGATAATGTGAAATGGTTAAATTTATAACTGAGTTTCAAAGATAGAAAGGAGAGAAGTGGAAGAGAAAGAAAGAGAGAGAGAGAGAGAGAGAGAGAGAGAGAGAGAGAAAGAGAGAGAGAAAGAGAGAGAGAGAGAGAAAGAGAGAGAGAGAGAGTAGTACATACAAAATAAGGATAGGGCGAAGTTTCTGACAAACACATACATACAAATATATATATATATATAGTGAAAGAAAATATCCACATGAAAAATATATTCTTCACAACAGCAATTCCATGCTGGAGCCGAAAAGACCAAATGGTGAAAATACAAAGATGAAAGGTCCCAGACTGTCCCCTATGTGTATGTGTGTGTGTTTGATATTGAGTGACATAGAGAATGTGGTGAGTTACAACCAAGGAAAGGGCACTGGCGAA
>NC_068981.1:163017393-163031496 GCF_001194135.2 Octopus bimaculoides
TTACAGACATTATTTGTATGCACAAAAACACTCATGTACCCATTTTTGTATCTTTCTCTCTCTCTCTCTCTCTCTCTCACACACACACACACACACACACACACAGTCCCTATTCTATGTGTTAGTATGCATTCTATATTTCTGCACACACAAAATCACACATGCACCAACTGTTCTATCATCATTCATCACACACAATCACTCATGCACATATGCATATGCACACACATTCAGAAACACATATGCATACTTAAAAGCATTAGCACACACACACACGCACACACATAAAGATTGTGTACATGTAAAGGCTAACACCAGACCAGAACATGCAAATAACAGCTGCGCTCAATACTGTCCCTGCAAACTCATTTCAGAGAAACGGCGGTAGAAAAACTGTTCCTGCAATACTGAAAGACATCAATCAATAATGCCACACCAGCACAACGCCACCACCATAATCACCACAAGTAGCAGCAGCAGCAGCAGACAAAACCATCCTGAGCTGCTGTTACAAGGTTGGTAGTGGAGGTTGCAGTGATTGTGGTGGTAGGTGATATGATATGAGAGAGGGGGGGAAGGAAGGAGAAAGAGAGAGAGAGAGAGAGAGAGAGAGAGAGAGAGAGAGGAGCAGAAAAAAAAGTAAATGAATAAATAAAACAGTATGAAATAAGAAATAGAAACAAAACAAAAGAAAGAGTGTTTCTTTCCTGATATAATTCAAAACAGATAAATCAACAAAAACAATGACAAAAATATCTAGTTTTACAAAACAAAATAAAAAAAAAAAAACCCCATAAAATAAAAATTTAAAATTTAGAAGAAAAAAAATATAAAGAACAAAAGGGAAGAAAATAAAGAAAAGAAAGGTTTTCCGAAATTGAGGCGAAAACAACCAAATCTTGGAACAAAAATTCTTTATTCCAAGGAAGGAGTGATACAACAGCCACACAAGTTTATTCTTGGGAATATTTGCAATTTGTCAATGCCATAATGCTAAATGGAACTATGCTTGAAATGTTAGTGCCATCACCACCACCATAATAATAATAATAATGATGATAATAATGATTAATAATAATAATAATAATGGTAATCATAATAAGTCGTGTTGATTAAAAATGATAAACAAAAAAAATTAAATAAAATTGAAAAAAAAAAATGAAGAGCAAAAGAGTTGGTTTTTTTTTTGTTTTGATTGGTTAAATATAGGAAGGAAAAAAGATATACTAGAGACAGATATGATTCGCTTAAATGTAATACACGACTTCATGCATTACAAGAAAAGAGAGGGGGGGGGGAAAATTTGGAGACAGTTTTGGTACAAGTGTTTTAGAGATTTTTAAGTTTTAAAGTGGACCATTAGTGTTTGGTTCTTGTGAGCACAGCAGTGCTGTAAATTTAGGGTTTGAAAATAACCCCCACTCCACCAAAAAAATCAACCAAATAGAATATGGATTGAATGAGAACAATTATTTATTATTATTATCATTATTAAGGTGGTGAGCTGGCAGAATTGTTAGCACATCGGGCAAAATGCTTAGCAGCATATTTTGTCTGTCTGTCTGCACATTCTGAGTTCAAATTCTGCCAAAGTCAACTTTGCTTTTCATCCTTTCAGGGTTGATAAATTTAGTACCAGTGAAACACTGGGGTCAATGTAATTGACTGATCCTCTCTTCCAAAATTTCAGGCCTTGTGCCTATAGTGGAAAGGATTATTATTATTATTAAGGTGGTGAGCTGGCAGAATTGTTAGCACACTGGGCAAAATGCTTAGTGGCATTTCATTCGTCTTTACATTTGGAGTTCAAATTCTACCGAGGACAACTTTGTCTTTCATCTTTTTGGAGGTCAATAAATTAAGTGCCAATCAAGTACTGGGGTTGATGTAATGGACTTATCCTCCACTCCAAATGGTTGCCCTTGTGGCAAAATTTGAAATTATTATTATTCACTACAAGGAAGTTATAAGAGTAGGGTTGAAGGAGTAATTACAAACTGGTATGAATGGCTTTGAACACACAAAACTGTGTTTAACAGCAGGCAATAAGAATACAAATTGTTGAGAGATGAATTCCTTTCTTTATCTTGGAAATTTATGATATCTACAATAAAAATGATTTTCAGGTGGAAGAGAGAGATAAAAAGAAGTCCATAAAGATACAAAAAGTAAATATAGATTCTGTGGTTAATGGAATATTTCTATAGTTAGCCACTACTGGACAATTTACCTTGTAGGTATTATTATATTGTTTAATTCCAGATCATCTCTAATCAAGTCAATTTCTGATTATAGGAGATTGCAGTTTTCAAATGTAATTCATTGAGGACTATTTTATCTAATATATCATTTTGTTTTTAGCAGCAAGTTCTGGCTGCTACTTCTAGCATGTTGAGTGACCATGTAGAAACTCCATTGTTGGTTCAGTGTATATTCATATTATTGGATAAATATTAAAAATAATAAAATTGAAGAAATAACAGAATAATACAGTAAGGTGTAGTTTAGCAGGAACATTAAGATTTGTGCGAAATATACGGCTTTCTGTGAGACATTATTGATTGTTAAACAACTAAAATAGTCTATAGCTAACAAGGCCCTGTTTCCATTAGTGAGCAATATATCTTCTTGTTTTTCCTCTTCTAAAGTTGTATGCTACAATGGTGCTACAGAATAGCAGCTGCATCAGGTGTTGTCCATCTTCAATTCCACAAGCTACAACTTCAGAAAGCATGCTGTTTGCAAACATATTCTACCGTAAAGCAATGGTTGGCATGGTAGCTGCTATAGTTCTGTCAATTTGCCATATTGCAGAGTTGATAAATGTGGACTTCACTTTTATTATCATGTTAGCAAGCATCTTTAGCTGTGTGAGTGAACAAACTGTATAAAAATTTACAACAGCAACTGCAGTGTTTGTAGTAGCAACAGCATTACAGTTGGACAGAAATGAGACATCGAAAACGTGAAGAACTGAAGCCAGTCAATTTAGAAAAGGGGGGGGGGGAATACCAATTGCACACATATTTACACATACACACAAAATGCAGCCAGCTACAAATTTTTTGCTAGATCTGAAAGAATAACTGATGAAGGAAATTTATGGTTCAGTTGCACAGCTAAACCCTGATAGTCATTAAATTTGGTTCAAGTTCTGAGTGGTTTAATTAGACAGTCAAATAATGCTTCATCAGTAAAGATATTAGGGAAATGATAATGATTGAAGAACTTCCAAGAACTAAAGATTGTAAAACAGCAAAGTTCTTTGTTAGTGAAAATAATACGAGCAAAAAAAACCCTAAATAACTAGCAATTAACTGATGCCAACAAAGGTACTTTTATTTTTTAAGAAGATTATTTATCAGAAGAGCTGATTTGCTTAAAAACTGGCAAAGATGTATTTTAATCAAGTAAAGATAGCACATAATTTGAAACTGTTATTTAATGAGTCAATCTTAAAATGTTCACTTCCAACAGTCATTATAAGAAACTTCACAAAAAAATTTGAAACAAGTACCTTGAAACTAAAGTAATAAATAAAACTTTAGCGTCAAATTTTAGGAGAGTTGTAGACTTGGTATTATAGAATTGTATAATAATACATTTAGTTTTGATGAAAATGTTTGCATAATACAATTTAGATTCTTTTATTATATTGCTATTAGTATTATGAATTCTTTCGCTGTATTTCCATGTTTCTTAGGCTTTTCTGTTTTTAGTTAAATCAGCAGATTATGTTAGTTCATAAAAGGAAACAAGAGGGTACATTCACTTTAGTTTTAATGCAGTTGTTTGAAATAAAGGAACAGGGGACTGAAAACAATTTGGGAAGATTTTGTAGAAAAATATTATGTTTTTTAATAAATAAAAACTATTTGATTAATTTTATTTTTTGATAATATTATGGTGCAAATTCTGATAATACATTATCTCACATTTTCTCAAGAGAATTATCTGATATCTAAGAAACTACAATGAAATTTCGAACAGAAAAGAATATGGGAATGACGGACGAAGGCAAGTCGGGCAAAATATCACATAAAATATTTCATGTAACCAGACTCTAATGTGGTTAGAATGGCAAGAAAACGGTTCCTGAATACCTAAAACCAAAAAACAACAACAGATCATGTTAGGGTGACTTCTAAAAGATTTTGGACAGAAACTGTTTTCTGTTCAATATTGCAAAAATTCAAATCTGCAGACCAGTTCAAACTCTTACATAAGAATACATAAACATAAAAGAGAAAAATAATTTGTTGAATTACTTGGAAATGTCCAATACATTGAACTAATATGAACTAAATTAACTGAATTCAAGTACCACAAATTTTTAAGAGAACAGCATTAATTCTTGCAAACTTCTCTTTGAACAGAACGATTTGTTGCTGCATAAGAAGCATAAGACTACGTACAATGTAATGGTTTTGGCATAGCTTAGTACTTTTTGTTAAAACAGCTAATGGCAAGAAAGAAGCAAGTCAAATTTGATGATAAAAAAATAAATTTCTGTCAATACAACGTAAATGGAAACACACAGAGAATTAATCTACAAGGGAGTGAAAGTTATTATAAAAAATAAGTAAAGATACTATCAAGAATTCAAGCATAAAATGGAATGATCATAAATCATTTAAGATATATGAAATATCACATAAAATACTCCTTTAAAAAGTATATTACATTAGACTTATAAACCCCGCATCTCTCTATCTCTCTACATACATACAAGCATACACACACACACACACACACACATATATATGAACATATAAATACATGTGTGTGTGTGTGTGTGTAAATGTGTATGCATATATATATATTTCTGAATGTATGTAAAAGAGAGAGGGAGAGAGCAAAGTTTGATGACAGAATTAATACAACATTGACAGCATAGTGCTACTTTAGAATAATACGTAAAGTAGCAGGAGCATTTCAAGTAATTCTTTGAAATGCTCCTGAAATGATTTATAATAAATAATATATAATTAGTATATTTAGCGGGTAGAAAAAAAAATTAATTTGAATAATTTCTAATTTGCAATCTGAGTAGCAGCAGCAGCAATAATGATAGCATCAAGTTAATAAAGGAACCTGTACATGGTGACTTGACCTGCTAAAAAACAGCAGCCAAGTCTCCCTCAAATCATACTCTACTACCTTAAGAAGAGAACACTCATGCATGAGTAGATACTCATGAAAAGAATGGGAGAATCTAAGCTGGAATGCCTTTTTGAATCATAAGCCTGCTCAATGAAGCTTGGCCAAAGCTGAACAACAACTGCTGTAGTAACTATTTATTTGTTATTCTGATTCTTGTTTCACTATTAAATTGGCAATTAACATTAATGATAGGAATGAATTTTTGTAGTAAGAGCTTTAAAAAACTCTTCAAACAAATCTTGAATTCCAAACTGGACACCACTTTGTAGAGAAAAACTGAATACTATCTGTGCATAAAATGTATTTAACTAACTTCAAAGTTTTATGGAATTGTTAAAAAAAAAATGAAAGCAATTAAAAAAATAAATAAAAGATTGGTTAGGTAAAAATAGAAACTAATATTGATTTTATTCATTGGTACAAAAGTCAGAACTGGCAAAGATCAAGCAGACATTATCCACAAGTCACAGAGACACCGTTTCTTCTCTTTCTGTCTTCTATAGTTACTATAGTGACCACCACTCCTCTGAACTAGGTAGTTGCATACCCTGTTATCACCTCAAAGTTGCTACAAATGCTGAAACCCATAATCTTGTCAAACCTACATCATAAAGACAAGGATTTATTTCTAGAGCCAAAATCAGATACTGATCCTCCAAAAAAATACAAGTAAAATCCACATTGGAGTACAGCGCACATCTAGAATATATTGCTGTTTGCTGCTATACATGCACATATCCTAGCATGAGAAAATGAAAAGGTTATTCAACTAATTAGAAAAAATTCAGTCAACTTCAGGCTTCTGCTGTCTCACAAACATGCTGTTTCTTTTCTCTGCTCCATTCATTGAGATCTTTTTTGTTAACTTTCTTATAACCCATGATACATTTTTGTGAATGTGTAAAATAGAAATTAAGAAAAAAAAAAAAGAATCCCTAAAAACTGTTAAAAGTAAAAGAGAGTGAACAAACATTGCAGATTATTCAAACATAAACACACAAATATAGGGTTAAGAAGTTACTTCACAACCACATGAGCTATCTTATGGAATTTGGTAGACAAAGTTGTTTGGAAGCTCATCATGAGTGGGTGTCTTTTATTGTTGTATATCTTAAAGATGTAACCATCAACTAGAAAACTACACATGTATATATGTATGTATATGTGTGAGTGTGTATGCACATGTGTTTATGTATGTGTGTAACTAGAAACACCTTAGTTCTTTTCAGAAGGTTTTAATATTGTGTCTGCACCAAAGTACACAGTGATTCCCTTATCATGCATACACACTATTGCAAGTGCAGTAAATAAGTGTTTGACCAATTGGAAACCTGAAGCCAATGATGCTTTTGTTCATCAATTGTGATAATAAATGATAAATGACAACTACTAAATCCATGTCTTTTGTTTTATTCTCTCCTCATGAAATTCCTATTTACAAGTAAATACAAAGGTGTCGAAAAATTATAAAGTTCTTGCAAAGAGGAAACAATACTTTAAAGATCCACCTCTTGTTCTCTCTTTCATACAGACATACAACACAAAAGTACCCCCCCACCAAAAAAAAAAAAAAAAATCTGGTTTCACACTGAAAACCCCCAAAAAGAAACAAATTTATTAATAAAAAAAAACAAAAAAAAAACTGGAGATCGATAATGTTCATAGGCAGATAAAAGTATTTTAAGATGTGTGAGTGTGTATTAATTTAGTAGCAGATAAATAATAAAGCTGCCTATTCACAATAACATTTCTAACTAGAAACTGAAGAGTCATTTTCAAGTCATAATATCAATGAAAGATATTTTTATCCTCCTTTGAAAATGTAGCAACCATTCTAAAAATAAAACTGGCCATCTTAAAAGCTAGCTTGTTACACACAAATGGTCCAGGGATTTTATTATTATTATTACTACTACTTTTTATATTTATATTTTTTTTTTTTTGCAAGAAATATATTACAACTAACTGAATGGTTCATTTTCCATTGTAACTGGCCAAGACCAACACATCTCTCTCTCCTGCTTCCTTTGTAAAGTCTTTCTGGCTGTCCGTCTGTTTCTATTATTCAAACCAGTCACAAAGGCAGCATTGCTGAGCATTCTAATTCCCGAGAAAATATTCTTTCAAAAGAGAATGCATATTATTTAATTAAATTTTTTTTATAAAGCGGATACAGGGAGAGGGTGTGTTCAAATGTATCTCTGGATTATTCATACAACATTCCTGGCAATAAAAGCCATAATTCTCTTGAAATCTACCTTCTGTTTTGGTATTTGAGTAGAAGCAATAACAAAAGACAAAAGTTTTGGTTAGCCATTATTTGAATATGAAGAATTGCAAGTGAAGTATTAAAACCTTCACAACGAACATGTATGATATATGAATAAACTGACTTGTTTTGTTTTTCAACTAGAGAGAACATCATTTAGAAAAGCTTGTGGTTTAAGAAAAAAATCTACTTGCAATTACATAATTCTGGGTCCAATTCTACTATGCAGCACCTTGGAAAAGTTTCTTTATTAAAGCCTCTAGCTGGGAAAAACCTTGCGAGTGAAAGTGGATAGATGGAATCTGTACAGAGACCCAGTGGATGTTAAACTGTGCATCTTCTTGTTTCACCAAACTTAACGTCACACTTGGCTCTTGAGTAGATTTAGCAAAGCACATACTGAAGCTACGAGTATTTGGACCAGGTTTTCTGCTTGAGAACAATGTAGAAGTTGTAGTCTCATTCTGCACCTTCTCCTAACCGTTCTTAGAGGGCCTGCAAAACATCATGGGCTGATCTTCCACTGCTAAAGTGACCAGCTGGAAAGTCATTCTACCAGACATATGTGAGTGTGTGTGTGAGCGCACATGGGTATAGTCGTGTCATTAAGTGTATGTGAGGGTGTTGTTTATTGGCTAGTTGTTGTAGAAGACATAGTATAATTGACTCAACTCACCCTAGAAATATTCTCAATGTATTCTTTATTGATACTGCTTCTCACAAGTTAAAAACAAACATGAAACATGTAAGACTTGAGTTCAGAATTCAGATGGAGAAAATTAAATACAACTTCAGGCATTTTGTAGGAATAGGAAAATGTGAGAATAATCTAATACTTTTTTATTTCTGCAGAATTACAGAAAGGGATTTATTTATACTGCAATATGTATTTTGCATATACAATTTGTGACCAATTTACTGGTCCAAATTTTCAGACTAACTATTCTGTGATATCAGCTTTTAAGGATTTTAGTCATTTATATTGACTTTACTTAATCTAGTGATTATCAATTTGTTTACCAAATGGTTAAGGCAGTGTTTATTGGTGTAAAGAGATACACCGTTTTATACACATACACAAACACACATAATATATGGTTCAAAAATCAAATAAACACAAAGACGAGGTGAAAACAATAAACAGAGTGTATTGAGCTTATGCTTAGGAAAACTGGAAGAAGTCTTTAACATTTCAAACCTATGCTCTTCTACAAAAAGGATAGAATGACAAAAGAAGAAAGATGGACAGAAAATAAACAAAACAAATATGTTTGAATTAAATGGTCACTGCATGTGTGCATATGCACACACAACAGGCTTCTACACAATATCTATCTTGTAAGTTTTAATTCATAAGGTATACCATATTGGTCAACTTCATGCTATGGTATAAGACACCCAAACTGATGTACATAACAGCATTGATCCTGGAACCAAGTGGCTGCAAAGTAAACTTCTTCGCTATGTGCACCCATTATGTGTTATGTGTCAGATAAAATAATCATTCGAACATAGTGAGTGATTATAGTTTGAGGAGTGGCTGGCTTGTAAAATCAAAATGTTTATGGTCTAAATCTCTCTCCCTCTCTCTCTTTCTTTCTCTCTGAATTGCACTATGCAGCAAACAACTGCAGTCAGCAGCAGAAGCAAAGAAGATGTGTAGCATTTGGCATTTTTCATTTTCATATGCATGAAGAGATGATTAGATCTGAAAGTGAGTCATGATCATTTATTAGGTGTTGAAAGGCAAAACACTTTCTCTCTCTCTCTCTCTTTTTTTTTCCCAGCCTTTCTTCTGTTGAGCAACCATCATCACAACCATCACCACCATTTGCTGCTGATTATAATCTGATTCATCAGTTGAAAACAGAAACTCACAGAGCCATCTTGAAAGAAGAGATTGACCCTTTTGATCCCCACCACCACTACCATCCTTCTCCTCCTCATCATCATCAGCAACAGCAGTAACATACACATGACTCTGAACGTTATTGAAAGGTATCATCTAAAAAGTAGCCTAGATGCTTTAAAGTTCTTATATTTGTAATAGATATCTAAATATGGCAATGAGGATGAACACACGGTGATGATGATGATGATGATGATGATGATGATAATAAAGAAAGGAAACTAGGAGAGAAATGCCAAGGAGAAAGCAACTGTTAAGAAGACTGTATCTTCTTGTAGATGTTGTTTAGTTCCAGGTATTCCTGTGTAGACCAATGACAAAAGCATTCCAGCCATGACTGTCCAGTTTATTTCCAGAAAGTGTCACCAAAAGTATTAATAAAAATTGTGTCTTTTTTGTTTTGATACAATGTACGGTCTGAGGAAAATTTGGCAACTATTTCTAGCAGGTCAAATGACCACATAGAGGCTACCATGTTGCTTTTAAGTGTATGCTAGTGGAGTGCTTGTGTGAGTGAGCATGTGAGAATACGTTCTTGTAGTTTTTAAATAACATTAAAAATAAAATCTCTGAAGTGACTGGAACAATTCTGTGTAGAAGGCATACATCTGAATATGAAAGTATTTGAAGAAACATAGGATATAGACAGACACAGACTGATTCCTATCCTTATTTTATCTTGGTCAAATACCTTCTGATAAAAGAGGCTGCTTTCTTCCAGTGTTTTTTTTTTTTTACCTGCCTCTTAAGAAAATTTCCAAATTATTAATTAACTAACACAAGGAAAAATATTTTTTTTATGTTCTGAAGATTTAGTAACAAAATAAATATGTAAGGAAAAACAAACAAACAAATTCTTGTATATCCTCAATATTGCAATTTTTAGGTGCATAAGATGAATGCACTTGAAGAAGAAAAATGATTTAGCTGTCAATATTTCATCCACACTTCAACAATTCCACAAACACATCCTTATTATTATGTGACTAACATAAAAGAGTGGTCATCATCAACAAAGACTGTTGAAGAATGGAGAAAAATCAAATAAAATGCTAAATGCACCCAAGAGTTTTTTTTTCTCTCCTTTATTATAATTTTCCTCTTTTCCTTTTTTTTTTGGAGGGGAAGGAGCAATATTATGGGTTCATATTAAGAAGAGGTTAAAACTTCAAAACAGGGACGTTTGTATTATATACATATATATTTGTGTAAAAAATATAACGCGGCAATAACATTTGTGTGTTTGTGTGTGTGTGGATGTTATACAGACATGCACACTCTCTAACTATTAGAATTAGAAACTTAGTTGTTTCCAGTTAAATGCATGTGTTTATAATATGACAGAGTGATTCTTGAAGTCCTAGTCACATTTACATTATCAACAATAGTAATAATATATATAATAAAATATATATATATATATATATATACACACATGAAATATTATATATATATATATATATATATATATATATATATATATAATAAATTTGCTTCAGCTCCATATGGGCACATGGGATGGACCCATCTCATCAGATATCAGAAAAGACTCTTCTGATATCTCATGAGATGGGTCTGAATCAAACTGTTATTAAAAATATATGTAACTCCTAACAAATGTGTTGGGTGCCTTTTCCTTTCATTTATCAACTCTCTCATTACACACACACTAGATTCAATAACATGAAGTAAAGAAGATATGAGTGAGAATAGATGGATAGACAGATAGATAAATAGATTGAGTGTAGGTAGGTAGAGAGGCAGAGATTTCAACTGAAACAAATGGAGTTCATTTTATTTTAGTATAAATTAGATTGAAGACATCTGGTTGAGTTGAAGGATTAATTTTCTAATGTTAATCATGAAAAACAACAACAACAATAATTGGTAAGAATATACAAAGAAGGCAATAATGATAATGACGATGATGATAATGATGGTGATTAAAAGATAAATTGAAAAAAAATAATAAAAAACAAACAATAAAGATAGCAAAAAATATAACCAGTAATGATGATAAAAGTTTTAATCGGAGATTTCACATGATTGTCAAATATTTAATACTTATTTAGTCGTATTCAATAGAAAAGTTTTACACAGAAAGGTGTTTCTCTTGAGATAGGCTCACCTATAGTACAGAATAGGATTGAAAAAAAAAAAAAAAAAAAAAAAAAACCAAATGGGGAAAAAAAGAACAAAAATAGGACAAAAGGTTTCAACAAAAATTAAATTAACAAGATGTTTACAAAATTTTAAAAAGAGTCAAAACAATGTATGTATAAAAATGAAATAAACAAACAAAACAAAACTAAAAGCAAGTGACATAGAACAACAAAAATATACATATGTATGTATATATACACACACACACACACACACACATCAACACATAAATGTGTATATATGTGTGTGTGTGTTTGCTTGTGCATATACATATGTGTGTGAGTGAGTGAGTGAGTGTGTGTGTATACATATGCATACATACGTACTTGTTATGAGAATGTGAGTGTGCACATATATGTATATATATATATATATATATATATATATATATATATATATATATATATATATATATTTGTATGTATACACACACACACACACATACATACATCACCACCACCATGCAAGAGAAAAGCATGGTGAAGAAGCATTGAAATCATCAGATAGCTAGATCTAGATCTTCCAGAAACTGTAGAAGGATGGATTGGGCAGTAATACAAATACCAGCAGCAGCAATAGTGTTTTAAAGGTACCCCCCTCTCCCTACAGGTAACACAATCAAAGGGCACACATGACATGCAGTCATTCACATTCTTCCGATTCAGTCAGATATACAATGTACCACACCACACCACACCACACCACACAAGGCACCACTTCTTTTCTAAAAAAAGAATTTGAGAAGAATAGAGCAAACCTTTCAAGAAAGTGTACTTCGCTGTGTAACTTAAAATTACACACATACAGAGGTATATATGAATGGATTTCACATAAGTTTCGATGAATGAAAGTTACAGATCTTTGAGAGGTAAACAGTTTATTGTACTACAGTTTAATTGCTTGAGCATCCAACTGCCAATTGTACCCTTAACATAAATACCCAGGCACATTCACCCTGACTCAGTGTTTGTAAAAAAAAAAAAAAAAAAAAAAAAAAGGTACAGTCTGTCATAGTTTAAGTGACAGGGCATTCCACAGACAACTGTATGCTTTGCAGTGTGTATGGCCCTTCAAATAACGGGTACAACTCATTTAATAACACAGAGACCCTACATTGCTTCCAACCGACTCAATTTTACTTCCAAGGCTGTGCAGTGAGATCGAAACCTGAAACATTGTGATTGAGAAATGAATGTGTTAACGGTTCAACCAAACAACCATACCATAGAGCTGTGCATGCATGCATGTGTGTGTGTGTGTCTGTGTGTACTTCTACTAACTCAAAGAGTAGAATTATTTCCTTCAGTTTATACTATGCAATGCTGTATAGAAACAAATGTCAATCAGCACTCGAATGAAGCATTTGATTATCTCTGACCATTCTCCCATCTGCCAACCAGTCCAATTCAACCCAGCCCAGCCTAGCTCAGACCAGCTCAGCAAACCAGGACATACCTGCCTCCTTGCCTCACAAGTCTAGCAATGCTTGTAATTAAATAATTGTCCAATAAAATTTGAAGGACTTAAAAATGTTTTGTTTTTCTTTTTAAATGTTATGAGTGGAAACAAATGAGAATATACAAATGATTGATATTAATAATAATAATATTTGTGTTTTCCATGATTGTGAGTATGGGGAGAGCTTATAATACATCTGCAGCTAATTTCCCTTCCTACCTTCCAACAATGAAGTTGGCATGGCAGTGTGGGGGCACAAACAATCTGTTGCTAGATGGCCATCAACTGAGGCAAGCGATGTCAAATATGTTGTTCATAGGTACACCATATAAAGCATGTAAGGTCTCAAATGAAGGTTGGCTGCCACATTGTTAGAGGTCCAGCACTCACTTAGCTCTGCCGATTCCGTTACAGATTTCAAAGTAGACTGTGGGTTTTTATGTTTCATGCGTTTTTGCTGACCTTCAGTTCATGCAATGGATGTCAATGAACTGTACTATATATTTTTCACATTGATTGATACCAGGGATACAAGTTCAAAATTTCTGAAAGAAGTGAGTGATCTAGGATGGATGTGGAAATATTCTTAAAAAATTTATATATATGTAAGATATGTATATATCCATACATACCCCCGCACACATACATATCTCTCTCTCCACACACACACACACACACGCGCATTTTAATGTTTACTTTTCTATGCTTTCAGAATACATACACACACACATATATATATGCTTGCATACATATACACACAAAAACACACAAATACAGACAACAGACATGTATGCACATACTCGAATCTATCCACACCTCTTTCCACACACATGCATACATGTGCATGCATGTGTATACATGTACATATATGCATGTGTATACACACACACACACACACACATACACATAAAGATCAAATAAAATATTTGGATGGAAGATATGTCTGGCATGTTTAGTATCTGATGAAATTCAATAGTTCTTTGGAAATAAATCCGCATTGAAAATTTAAAAATAAAAATCCAATGCATAATAGTTCATGGGATAAAAATATTTGAATTTGGAGAGAGAAAAAAAATGGAACAAAAAAAAAACTTTAAAAAAAACCCAAGAAAAAAAAAAACAGATCTTATCCTTCCAGCAG
>NC_068981.1:163031691-163034382 GCF_001194135.2 Octopus bimaculoides
CAAATGATTCTGTGAGTTAGTTGATTGTCCTCCGCATCAGTGAAATTCATAGAGAAGAGAAGTATCCAAGTCTTGCTTGTGACAATTTGTGGTTGGTTGCACCTTATTCCTTCCTCATTCTGTATTCTAAAAATACTTCTTTTCTCCAAAGTGTCCGTCCGTCCGTCTGCCTGTAGCCAAACAAAGTGCTAAAAACAGTTCAGGAACCACGACCCCCGTCCAACATCTGGAGAGAAAGAAATAATGTTTGAAGGGGAGGGAAAGAGAGGAAGTGAGTCTTTTTTTTTATAATAAAAAGTTGTTCATGGGTGTATGTGTATTTTGTTTCATTTTTTTATTTTCTATTATCTCTTTGTCCAGTTGTGTATGAGTGTGCCTGTGTGTAAATATATGTATATATATATATATGTACACACACACATATATATACATATATACACATTCATATATATACACATATATGTATATATATATATAAGTATACATACACATACACACACAAACACCCCTTTAATTTTATTTTTTATTTTTTACAATTTTTAAATATTTCCTTTTTTTTTTTTCACTTCTTATCACTGTTCAGCAGTGCATGTTGAAGTTTTTACCCACCTCAGAGTTCACAAATTCATTCTGTTGTTTTTTTTTTTCTCTCTGTGTTATATCTAAGGGTTCATCATTAAGTCAATAACCTACAAATATTTTGTAGATTTACATAAGGAACTGAAGGGTAACTTCATCAATGCCACTGTCACCATTCACCATCATCATTAACCATCCACCACCACATCAAAAATAACCCACCAACATCACGACTACCATGAATACCACCACCACCACCACTGAAACCACCACTTATATATCATCATCTTCTCCAACAAAAATGACCACCACCACTGTAGTCAAAGAGCAGTTGCTGCAGTAGTAGTAGTAGTATCATAATAGACCTGTGGTGGGCATCGGATCGAGTGACCTTGCTGTGAGTTGAAGTCCTGTTGTCACATAACCGTGTGATTGATGTGTGTCTAACACAAATAGACCATGAATGTGTATGTACAGACGTCATGTCACAAATGAACAGGCACAGGGGCGCCACCTGGGAAGCAGTTACTGCAAGAAGAAGAGACGACTCAGTGCTGCAGTGGCAGCTAACCAGATATATGACAGAAAAAGAGAGAGAGACAGTAAGAGATAGAAAGAGAGAGAGACAGATAGACAGACAGAAAAATATGAAGCAAAAGATTTAATGAAACATTATGAGGCAGAACAGCAGTATGTAAAAACTCTTTCATAAGACTACAAGATGGACAGTTGATAGGAAAAAGATGAAACGAGAATGGGAATTCTTTTCTTTTTGATTGAGATTTTTGTTTTATAAAGACACATACTTTTAATAATATGGCTATTTATATTTCTTTTGCTGCACTTTCACATCATGTCTGCAGCATGTAAACTTAGTTGGGGAAGACGAATTGCTTTGTAAACGAACAAATATAACACCAATCATTATATACAGCTATACAATTTCAAAAATAAATTACAATAAATAAACTATAATAAACAACCACAAAACTTAACATATAGATATGTAATCATTGCTAACAGTTTGCTTACAAACTAACAAAATCTTTTTTAAGGCTACACACTGTATAGCATGTATTGTTGGGTGAAAATGCATTATGCCAAGCATATCCCCAAGGAAAATCTACAGGAAATTATATGCCAAAATAATAGAACTAATGAGTTAATTTTAGAAGAAAAAAATATCTAACGTAAATGTAATTTTATTAAAATTCCATAATATTAGTTTCCATAGGAATTACTGCTTATACATTATAAGGCACTGCATGTTTGTTTCACTTTTACCTGAATATACTGGTGTAAATAAATACTGATCTCTGACAATTAAAATTTAAATTGATAATGCTTAAAAGTAGAAGTATAGAGAATACTGAATAAAGGAGTGAATTAATTGTTGCTATAGCTTCTGAATATAAATTTCGTCAAATTACAATAATGAAGTTTAAAAAAATAAATAAAAAATGAGCTTGAAGATATGGTATTCAGGAGAAAAGAGAAACTGCAAGGCTCAAAGAACATATAAATTAACCTGATGACACAAAAATATTTCAGACGCAAATCAGACTCTAGAGTGAAGAACAATTAAAATAAAACAATATCTTGGCAATCCTTAATCATAATCAAAACAAAAGACTGTTTCTGTAAATAAAAAAAAAAAAAAATCAACATTTAGGAGTGTGGGGGGGGGTGATGATCACACATACTCATACCCACAGACACACTATACATTGATTTAATGCAATCAAAGAGTAAAATAGTACTCAGTACTTCTTTCCAGAGTATTCCATTCACACACACACACACACACACACGTGTGTGCATGTGTTAAGAATTTGTTTGGGGACACTGATTGAATTTTCCCTGTTAAAAAATTATATTCCAAACAGAAAAAAAAAAAAACAGTCTTTCCCAACAACTAAAGAGATCTAGGGAGTTCCATGATTTGCACTAGTAATAAGTAGAGGAAATACAAAAAAAGAAGAAAAATGATGATTGTGAACATTTTTACATAAAGCTTTTTCAGATGGTACATAGTGGCAATAAATAAATAAATAAGATAAAATGCTAAATAAGAGAAAGAAACAATAAGTACTTTTTTTTTTCCTTCCCTGT
>NC_068981.1:163035164-163050728 GCF_001194135.2 Octopus bimaculoides
TAGAGCAAAGCTAAGCTAAATGGAGTGGAGAGTGGGCTAGAGGAAGAGGAGATGATTTATTTATATATTTGCAAAGGAATTACTGTTGTACTACTACTACTACTACTACTACTACACAGGAAATTTTTGAGTTAATAAACCTCTACCTAAAACATAAAACGATGTAAGAGAATGCAATTGAAGAAAAGAAAAAAAGAGAAAGAAAAAGTGAATTGAGGAGTAAAAGAAATAAGTGAAATATTCTAATTAAAAAATTCTTTTCCACAGATACATTTTTTTTTTTTTTAAATAATGGGCAGCCATAGATGTTTTACTAGAGGATAACAAAACTTTTTGTTAATTAAACTGGATCTAATTAGTTTGGGGATAAAAGATTTCAATTGAACATAGACAAATGGAAATTTACATAGTAAAATTCCTTTGATAAAAACCTATGACATTCACAACTTCCCTTCCAACATTATACAACTTTCCTAAACTATCAAATATCATGTATGCATAATATAAGAGAAAAATTATTAAATATAAATTTATCTACTGTCCACTCTCTCTCTCATATATATATACATATATATATATTCTCTTCTTTTTACTTTCTTCTTTAACGTCCGCTTTCCATACTAGCATGGGTTGGACGATTTGACTGGGGACTGGCGAACCAGATGGCTACACCAGACTCCAATCTGATCTGGCAGAGTTTCTACAGCTGGATGCCCTTCCTAACGCTAACCACTCTGAGAGTGTAGTGGGTGCTTTTTACGTGCCACCGGCACGAGGGCCGGTCCGGCGGTACTGGCAATGGCCACATTCAAATGGTGTCTTTTACGTGCCATCTGCACAGGAATCACTCCAATGTTTTGTTCACATGCCACCGGCACAAGTGCCAGTAAGGCAAAGCTGGAAACGATTGCGCTCAAATGGTGCTTTTTACATGCCACCGGCACACACACACACATATATATCACACAGTACCATGGTATTGACCAGACTATGGGATATTGTTATACACCACTGGTTATGAGGCATTTGGATAGTTTTAGCTTTCAAATGATGCCACCCTGGTAGTTAGGCAGGCAGGCAGGCCAATATTAACCCTAAATGAAATACCAGTCTGTTGCAGGGTTACTTATTCACAGCTGAGTCAATTGGAGAAATATGAAATGAAGTGTTTTACTCAAGAACACAGTGCACAGCCGGTCTGCAAATTGAAACCACGATCTTGCAATTATGAGTGCAAACTTGAACCACTAGGCCACACAGCTTGACACAGGCACACACAAAGTCGTACCCATCTAATGTGTGTGTGTATGTGTGTGAAGGTGCATCTATGTAAATGTATGCTAACTTGGGATTACAAACCCTTACCACAAAGATTTTGTGCATCCAAGCCATGTTCTAATTCATTGAGGATCACAGAGGGCTCAGAAAAAGGTTTCCATTGCGCAAAGAGCTAGTTTTACAATCCTAGCCATCTACCTTAAAGTTGAGAAGAGGACCAATCTTATGATGTTACATAGAAACATAGATTAACCCCAAACACCTGCACATTGGTCAACCTGAGGCTATAGCAAAAGGTACTTGCCCAAGATGGAACAAGGTGGTTGCAAAACACACTTCTTAATCAGATGGCAACATTTGTGCCTAGGTTTGAGATTTCAATGATGTGATTATTTATCTTTAGAATGACATTGAATGGTAGCTGTGAGATGTCAGATTTGACCAATTTGAACATAAAGCAGGTAGAATATTTGGGTCAGATATGGCCAGTTTAAATGCTAAAAGGTTAAAAGTTATGTATTATTTTAAAGGTGAATAGATTTCCATTAACTTCCATTAAATTCATGCCCTCTCCCATAAGGTGGCATAAGGGATAGCAAATTGAAACCAGCTTAAAATTGAAGATGTACTAACCAGTGTTGTCAAAGTTTATCTTATCTATCTACTTATATCATCATCATCATCATCATCATCATCGTTTAACGTCCGCTTTCCATGCTAGCATGGGTTCCTACAAATATATGCTCACATGCACACATCATAAACATTTATACACACAATATCTGCATACATGCAGAACACATACACACATTTATTTGAAGCTAATGTAGCATTTCGCTGTGATCTTGAGTCTCTTTATTCATTTCAGTGGACACAAATTGAAAGAAGTCCCAGCCTTGACTAAATGAATGAACTCTACTACATACATTAGATAATTAAGTCTATCCTGTTTGTATACCCACCACACAAAATGAAAACTAGACTATATGACAAGGAAATTGAAAAGAAAATAAATACCTGTAACATAAGGTATAAGGTTTCATCCCCATCATTTCTTGTCCAGCTTTCGTGCTGACATGGGTTGGATGGTTTAACAGAAACTGGTGTGTCAGAGGACTGCATCATGCTTTGGCATGGTTTCTATAGCTGAATGCACTTCACAGTATGTCACTGGTGCATTTTTCTGTGCTAACAGCAATAGTGAATACCGCTTCATAACTTGCAAGAGCTTAAAAGCAGTTATCTTAGGAAGACAGTCCCACCACCAAAAATATAATCATATGTAAAAGTGATAACAGAGAAAATTAATAAAATAATAAAGTGAGCATTAAACTGAAACTTCTCTGAAGATATGACATCTCTCCGCCATGTCCCAAAATCAAAACCATTATCTTAAAAGGACTTGTCTGAAGTGGGGAATAACTAAGACTCTTTCTGAAACAGGTGCTCTTTCTTTGAAAATCTTTCCAAATCAACTTAGAGAAAAATTCAACTAATAATAATAATATTAGAAGAGTACATTAATTAACATACTCAACAGGAAAATGGTGAATGGAAAATGACAAACCGAAACAGTAATGCAAAATAAAAAATAAAAACAGATATACAAAAATGTGTGTGGGAGTAGAGAGAGGAAAAGTTCAATGCATGAAAATTGAGGGTTTAAAAAATATATAGTGATATGAATAATGGACAGATGTAAAAGTATAGTCATATGGATTGGAGATTTTGAATCAACATAAATGGTCATGCTTGAAAGGAAAAATTAAAAAAACAAAAACAAAAAAAAAAAAGAACACAAAAATCCTAGATTAAGGTTTGGACATGTTACATATGTATGTGTATATTTTTTTGTG
Organism: Octopus bimaculoides; assembly: GCF_001194135.2. Lineage (NCBI taxonomy): Eukaryota > Metazoa > Mollusca > Cephalopoda > Octopoda > Octopodidae > Octopus > Octopus bimaculoides. The sequence continues at coordinate 163,038,299 of NC_068981.1, forward strand.
TGTACACAAACATATACACACACATACATACATAAATAAACAGATAAATAAATACTAATATACATATACGATGTTTTATATGCATATGTATGTATGTATGAACAAAACTGACCAATTTCAAGAGAATATGTAAAGAGACATTCATTAGTCTGCTAGGTTGCTAAATGAAAGAAGAAAATGGAAGAAAAAAAAAAAAAAAAAAAAAAAAAATGGTATCCAACCAAGAGTTTAGCAGTGACGAACTAACATGAAAGGAACATATGCATACACAAAATCCACACGCTCACACACATACAAATATGTCATGCAAACATACTCAATACTGTTCTATATGGCACATGCTACACACTGACTCTTAAGCCACAAAGAGAATGTCAAATTTGATGGCATTCGGACAAGGACAGCACTCACAGACATGCACAAACATGCACTTTTGTTTTTTGTTTTTTTAATACTAGGCAGTAGCATTATCAGCAACGGTAGTAGTAGTAGTAGTAGTAGTAGTAATAGTAGTAGTAGTAGTAGTAGAGATGGTGGTGGTAATAGTAGTAAGAGAGGTAGTTGTAGTAGTGGTAATAATAATAATAGTAGTAATAATGGTAGAGTTGCTGGTACTATTTGAGGTCTGGTGGTGTTCACAGCTGTGATGATGATGATAATAGTTTTGGTGACGGTGGCAGCAGCAGCAGCAGTGGGCAGTACAAAGGCATTTTTTTTAAAAATTAATTTAAGAAAAAAAAAAAAAAGGAAAAACAAAACAAAATTTGGCTGGAGATATATTTTTCTAAACATGACCTTGAGGGGTATATGGTGATGATACCTGTTGTATATGCAGGGAATCGTACATGCCACCAGTAGCTGAATTCGGTAGGACAGCGTCTGCGTTGTAGCCACCGGTCTGTGATATCACGTGTCGCAAAGCATTAACCTACAGACAAAACAGAAGGATGCATTCATTCCAGTCAGCTACTTTAGTGATTCTATGCATCATGCAATACAAGGGGGGGAGGAGGGGGAACCAGAGTTGAAGCAGCATTCTAGCCCATGGGATATTTGTTTGCATGGACACACAGACAAAAAAAAAAAAAAAAAAAAATTTTTTAAATCCCCAAATAAATTTTTATCACAGAATAATAAATTGGTAATTACATCATTGAGAGTCACAGTTGACCGAGACAAAAATGGCTGGCTGCACACATGTATAACTGTTATATAGCACTCCTGTTTTCATTTTCAATATTATAAAGTTTTAAATTTATCATAGATCTACATACAATCAAGTTTAGGCATGGGCAATCTTTTGCGAGAAGTGGGCCACACTACTAGAAAAATCCAAAGTAATTCTTCATAAGGAATGCCACTCAGAAAGTCCAACGAGTTGCAGGATGCCCATGAATGATCTTATCACTGATGCTAGTAGAACACTAGTGCACAAAATAAACCCAAAGTGGATACAATAACATATTTGTATTGTAATTAGTTATTATGATTCCTTCACAATGCAAGTGCTTCAGTTTCAATGCCTAATAATTGCAAATCAAGTAATTTGCTGAGTAAGCCAGAATACAACATTAAAATTATATTTGTATATTCAACTATTTATAGGACTAGGCCTACTATGTTTTTCAAACTGATCAACCACACAAAGTAACACATATAAATGGATTGATTTTTATGACTTGATAATTATAGGTAAGGGAGATGAGACTGTGCGACAGTCCTGACATTAAGTGAAGTGATCTAGGCTTAACTGATAACTATTAAACTTGCGTTGTTGGACAGCTCAAATGGAGTTTCTTTTGATCTTAGGCACAAGGCCACCACTTAAAGGTTGTGAAAACATATGAAGTTGATGTAATTCTAAACACACCTACATACACAAACGCACATATATTTATTCTATAATTGTTGGTCCAACAAAAAAATATATATTCTGTTTAATTCTGGAACTAAGGAATAAAAGTTTAGGAAAAGCTAATTCATAATTTAATTAAAATTTTCCCCAAATTTTTGTTCCTTAGTTCCAGATGAGCTGATTTAAATATTTTTTAGTCATTCTGTAAATGAAACTGGAAATCTGCAAACCAACACAGCTCTCAAAGAACAAGTAAGAACACAGTTACAAACCCAGTGAGCTAGAACAACTAACTAAATTGTCTTCAGCACCAGATTAATACTAATTCCACTGAGAGATAAACAGATAATAATAATCTATAATAATCATAATGCTAACTAAATTCAAATGAAAGGAGATATAATTCCAGTATAAAATTTATGAACCCATTTCTTATAATTTGTGGGTTGGGATCCAGAAGTTAGACGTTACTTAAATATATAGAAAAGAGTAAAAACAAAACAAAAATATGGTCAAATCTATTCTAGCCAACTGTGAAAGTAAAACCATCATACTGAAATATTTACACACTGGTGTACACTAATGCATGGATCTATTACTATTATAATACATAAAATAACGGTCACGGGGTTTTAAAAAAAAAACAAAAAAAAAAACGTGTGTGCATGAGTGAATAAACAGTTAGTAGTAAGAACCTCTAGGGAGAATTCAGCAGTAGAAGGTCTTCAGAGAAGTAACCCCACACATTCAAGTGCTTTGGCCCTTAATTCCTTAAACTTTGAGGAAGGCAGGCTTCATCCAGGTCATGACCCCTGGATACCCATTTGCTGTCACATTTTATGATGATATCTGTATTGCAATCCTCCTGGACGGTTAAGGTGTGCTAGAGTCACAGTAGCCTGGGTGTCATAAGTGGTTCAGTCTGAGACACCAGTCAACAACTGTAGAGTAAATTTGTGCCTTCTAAAATACATTTTCTCTCTTCCTTAACCAGATTCAGTTGGAACTCATCTCAGCAGCTTCTGCCATTGCCTTAAGAGTTCTGGTTCTTTTTGTCTCAGAAATTGAGAGCTGTTTCATGAGATCATAGGCCAATTTGCCCTCAACTGTAGGCACATGGAAGAATAGCATAGATGGGAGCAGTCACACATCTCCGTATGACTAATCCATGTTGTTGTGCTGTGTAGTCAGCCATGGTCTTCATTGATTATTGAATACTGAAATTCTTGGACACAGACACCAGATCTTTCAGTGCAGAGTTCAAACACATTCCCAACAATAAAATAACACCACTTTTGCATATTCAAGCATATGCAAGTTACAGCATATGTGGGAGATATTGAGAGTCACTAGTTACTTGCAAAGATGGCTACTACATTTTAATGCTATGAAAACATGGTTGTTTTTATCAATCAACAACGGACAAAGTGATAATATTGAACATGCTTTAATTTTTTTTCACACATTTATCAATAAATTAATTATACTTATTCAGTATTTTTTAGGCCTTTGTGAAATTTAACAAGCGATTATAATCTCTATCAAGATTATAAGAGTTCATTCATTAAATTTATTTTCTTTATATGTGAACAGTTCACACACACATTCACATACAAATTTTAAGTAGTAGAAAATATGAATTAGAATCAAGTGGTGTCAACTGCAAGCTCCCCATTCAGAATTGGCTATCAGTTTACATACAACTCAATTATCATGTAGTGTAATGCAATATGTCCATATAACTGAAAATGCAGGAAATCCAAACATATGCATACATATATACTGTAAAGTCAGAGTTGTAAAGAATGTTGAAATATATATTACATAGTACCAACATTATCTTGTATACAACTAAATAGTGTTTATCAGAAATCATGAACAACCCTGCCGAGGCCAAAAAACTTACTCAGCAACCATGTGCTTTTAGGTTCAGTCCCATGACGCAGTACCATGACAACTGTTTTCTACTATAGGTTAAGGTTGATCAAGGCCTTGTAAGTGACTATGGTAGGAGGAGGAGCTGAAAAATTCCTGGCTTTGGGTTAAAAAAAAAAATGCAAAAAGCTCAGTTAATCATGATTTTTATAAACATATTCCCTCTCTTAGATTCGCACATTTATTGCAGCAGTCCTTCAGTTTTCCTAAGCCCTGTAAAAGAACTCAGAAGGTTGGGCCTCCAACCAGGCCTTTCGCAATATCCTTAAAGCCAGGAACTTTACAGCACCCCCTTGTATATCACTGCATACCTTTCATGTTTTAATTCTCAGGAATAGAGCCTCAGTTCTTTTAGTTTCTCCCTGTAGCTCTTCCATTGCACAAAACAAAAAAATGCCTTCGGTTAGTAGTGTTGGATAGCTTGAGTTCTACTGTTTGTTTGAGGCTATTTACTGGCCATATTTAGGATCAATAAACCAGGCAACTGAGAACAAAGGCTCTCCACAAGATCAACATGGTTTCCTTTTGCTTGTTTCTAAATGATTTCAGGCTATAACAAGCCAGTCACCATCATTATCATATGCGCCAACTGTGACACTGATTACAATACACCCTGATCCAGTGTATTTTGATAGCTCGTAGTGGAGCGCTTGAAATCTTTCAGCATTAAACTGCCATGTTTTCTTCAGCCTACTTATATAGTGTAGTCAAGTCTTTAATTGTGTTTCTTTTTTATATATATCACCAGGGTCCTTGACTGCTTGCGATACTTTTGTATTGTCAGCTGGTGAGAAAAGCAGAATGTATGACTGTGGCCATGTCTGAGAAAATCACCACAAATAATAGTGGTCTCACTACAGTTCCTCTAGGGACACCACTTATAATTGATGTGTCCTCAGAGAGATCAATGTTGGCTGCAACTATCTGATGTCTACTTTTTCAAAAGCCATGAAACCAATCCTTTAGTTTTCCAATCAGGCAGTTTGTGACACATCATTCCATAACCATCTTTATCAAAGACTTGGGCAAATTCAAGATATATCACATCCACATTGAAATGGTTGAGCTGTTGTTTCAATAAGCAAATAATAATGCTTTAGTAGCTGTGTAAGGCAGCTTCTTCCTGGATGAAGCTATGCTTTGTATGAGTGAGCAAGTAAATTTCTACAAGGAACACAACCAGCTTCCTCTTAACAATGTGTTCCAAGACCTTGCTGATGTGTCAGTTAGATAGTTGGTGGGATTTGGGAAGCAATAGGTTGGAGTGCAGGATGAAGACAGTGGGCCCATGTTTGTGCCTCTTGTAGTGTGGAATAATTGCAAATTGTTTTATAAAGTGGTGTACATTTTCTCATAGCACCAACCCTTGTATACTCAATAACCTAAGGTGTATAAACTGAGGAGAGAAATAGAAGGAACATGGAAAGAAAAATGGCTAGAAATGGTTAGGTGTGAATGGAGTGCAGGAATGGAAGTGAAGAGAGTACTCAATAACCTAGAGAGTGAATATATAGATGACCTGAGAGAGAGAAAAGGCAGGGAAAAGAGAGAGAGAGAGAGATCAGAAAGCCAGAATGGGTTATGAGGATGGAAGTGAAAAGAGTGTGAAGGGAAAGCGGATGGATATTATTGAGTGGGGTTACTAGAGAAGTGATTGGCAATATTAGAGATCAACAAATGTAAAGAAGGGTAATGAAATAAAGGCAAGAGTAGGTGTCAGGTGGCAATAGCTGTGACCTATAGGTGTTAGATTGGTAAAGGTAAATGAATTGGATTGTGCAGCCTTTTATATAAGGGCCTAAATAGGGCAAACGGGTCAGAACAAAATGAATGATGTGGTCTGTGCAGGTAGGAGAGAGAAGAAAGATAGAAAAGTTTGAGTAACGAAAAGGTCAGTAGACCCTTTCTCCTTCCTTACGGATACAGAAGTCTTCATGTAGCAAGTAACAAACAAACAGATTACTACTGAAAATCTGATTCTTCACTTGTTTCCTTGGCTAAACTCAGCAAAGGCAAGAAACAGCAGAGAAATGGATAAAATAACTGAGCTAGCAAGGGTGTGCAATAGTAAAATTAATATGGGATTAGTTATAGACAACTCAACGACAACATTGATTTCTGCATACATCCTACAATCAGAATTAACAGCAAAACAGGACTGTTTCCAAGAGACACTTCTGCAGACTACCACAACGATGATTGATAACAGTTTCCTTATTGTGGTTGGTGGCTTTAAAAGACAGGCTGTCAAAAATTATAATGGCTTCTATGATATATATGGAGGTTATGGATGTAATACGAGAAATGAGGAAGAAATAAGGCTCCTGGAGTTCTGTGGTGCAATGGATCTAACAATTTGCAGTACACACTTCAAGAAACCAGTCAGCCACCTCATTACCTACCAATCTGGCAAAGACACAATTCTCGGCCATTGTAAATATCAAAAAGCTTTCTGGTAAAGAATGCACTACCCAACATCAACAGCTGGTGACTTCAGGGACAGAGCTAGGCAGATTCAGAGACAAAAGATGATATGAAGAAGGAAGATATTGAAGCTATAAGAACCTGCAGTTGGCTATAAGTTTAGAGAAATTTAATTACTGTTGAGAGGACAAGTTAGATACCCACAGCATAAATGATAACTGAAAGTTCTTACAAAATAACTTGCTTAGGGCTATAAATCAGATATGTGGCCAGTGCAAGATTTAAGCCAAAACTGGACATGATGTGGTGGTTAATGACAGGGTTGATAGGGCTGTAAAATACAAGAGACATGCCTGGATAACTTGGAAGGAAGGCAGTAGTAGCGAGTTGCAAGAAAGAATCCAATGATTTCAATAGACCAAAAGGCTTAACTGGAATAAATTCTGGAATGAGGAAGAGGAGTTAATATAAAGGTCTACCAATTGTCTGCATCAGGGCAGATATATTGAAACAGGGTAGCTGCATTGTTAGTGGGAACAGCAGAACACAGAAGAACTGGAATACAGTATAGCAAGCTGATAGGCAGGTCAGAGCTAATTTGTGTTGGAAATCACTTAAACAGCACAAAAATAATGTCAGGGCTTATTATCTATGTAGTCCAATGAAAGAATTGATAAGAATACTATTTATCAAGATGAAGCCCCATGCCATACAAGTGAGATATCACAAGCTTGAAAAGAGCTCTTGGAATTGGTAACTCAAAGCCTTGATTGTAATCCAAAAGAACATATATGGGGGCATCTTGATGGAAATTTGTGACCAAGATGGTTGAAAATTGTATCAATGACAGAATTGAAAGCAAGCATCAACAATGAACCATGGATCAGTCTGTCATCAACAATGTAATCAAGTCTGTGCATAATCAATCAGGTGAGAGTTGTGATATTAACTGAAGAAAAGTTCACAAAATCCCAAGACAAATTTTCATTCACTCTGGATTACATTTCATAAGATTATTACAAGTTAAATTAATGTTGCATTTTATTATCTTGGCAATAAAGTTACTGTAGACCAGTAGATATGTGTGTGTGTGTGCGTGTAACTATAGAATAATTCTTCATGTCGACATTCAAGTTTGTTGATAGTTCATCAAACTAGGAGTGAAGAACAGATTTGGTGATTAATAAACACACACACACACACACACACACACAAACAAACATAAACATGCACACATACTCATGTTTCAAGTTTTCTTTTTCCTGTTTGCATTGCCAAACCTGTATATGTAAATATGTGTGTGTGTGTGTATATCTCTATATATTTATGTAAATATGTGTTTGTATACACATATACACAAATATATACGCATGGTGTGAAAGTGGGACAGAGAGAAAATGGGAGCTAAATAAAGATAGATAAGGACAAGGAAAAATGACTGAGAGAATGAAGACATATTAGCTATGACTCAAGCCCTAAAATAGAAATACAGCAAAAAAACAAATAAAATTAAAAAGCTATAATTCCATGCAAAAACAACAAAAACTCTTTTAATCATAGGGTTATAATGGAAGGAGTATCAGTAATATGAAAAGAATTGTAGAATAATATATCAGCACACGGGTGCAGAAGTTTGAAGATTGATACAATGTAATAGGCCAAGGGAAGGTACCAAGGTAGTAATAAAATTTAGTTACAAGACCCATACAGTCAAAAATCCTAACAATGGACTATTGTTCTTTATGGGAAAGAAATAAAGTAGCATATATCTTGAACTCATTTGTAGCATAAAGTTTATATATATATATATATATATATATATATATATATATATATTTGTGGTATATTCTATTATGAACATAGTAGATTACTGTATAAAGCTCATCCACCTTCAGATTTCACCCTGTGCTATTCAGTAGTAGTATTGTATGTATTTCCAGGTTAGCGTTTGGGCAAATTATTCATTTCAGTATCAAATCATTTGTAGATTAAACTTATATTCTTGCAAGTATTTTGAGAGTGATACACAAAAGCATAAATTTCATATCACCAACAGTTTTTCTTTCCACAAGAAGCAGGCAGTTTTTGGAAGCTTTAAACCGTGGTGCAGATTTTCTTCACTAGAATTAAAATTTCTTGTAGGCATGAGCCTCCAAAAAAACTTAGTTTCATCAACATAGCACACTTGTTTCTATGTATATCGTTGTTCAGCACTAAATTCCTTCAGTTCTTCAGGATAATTAGAAGCAGTTTCTTCAACAGCACTAGTGGCTTCAGCAACCCTTTTAAAGTTGTACAAATTAAAGTATCCCTTAAACCTTTCAAACCAGCCTTTAAAAACCACAAAAGGTTTTGCATTGGAAGTAGCACCTTCCACTTTCTGCAAATGATCATCCAAAAGTCAAGCTTTTAGCTCCAATGACCATTGTGCTTATTAACACATTAGGTGCAGTCTCAAGGCCAAATCACACATACAATAGCTTTGGAGTAGCTATTTGAACAGCTGACAATCGTCATGTATTGTTCTCATAGCAGGTACTGCAAGCTTTAATGCATTGCTATATAGCTGAGTTTTCTCCACTGACAAATTGGCACAAAACATCAAGTTTAATATCTAATGTAATCTTCTTTACAGCTCTCTTTCATGCTATTGTTTTCATTCTTACTGGTTGGTCTCTTTACAGTCACTTTGAATAAGATGATGTACTATACCTTATGCATTAGTAAATCTAACTGTAGAGGTGAAAGACAATCTATACCATACAGTAAAATACAAGAATCCAAGGAAAGTAGTAATGCTCTGCATTAGCAAAAAATGGTTATTTCATTACTTCAGATGCAGAAATAAAAGAGGTGGTAGAGTAAAAATAGAAGGAAGTACTGTTTGATTAAAGTTAGTTGCAACACCAATGTTGGTTGAAATAGTGAAGGCACAAAGTGAGAGTGTGCCAAAGAGCAAGTGGGTAAATGCTGGCAATTATGCTGAGATCAATGAAAACTAAGATCAGATGAATTGGTGTACACAAACAAGAGGAGAGATGGCTGAAGGACACATAGGTGCTGGCAAAACTTAAAAAGAAATGAAGAACAAATTTCGATTTTGGTTTTTAGAATTGTGAAAAATTCACCGAGTTTCCATAAGTGTGGAATTAAAGGCTGTGTCCCAAAATTTGTTAGATTTCAGATTTTCTGTAATTCTTTATCCAGAAATTACAACTGTGGGGGATGCCTATGTGTGTGTATGTCTAATCTATTAAGATGAAAGTGAAAAATATGATGAATGTGATATATATAATTTATTTAAAATAACATATAGCAAATACCAAGTTTCAAAACCAAAAGAAAAAAAAAAGGTTTAAAACAACTTTAGACTAATAAAAAATATAATTGTAGCAATGTTTTATATACACGTACACATGTGTGTATATATATATATATATATATATATATATATATATATGTATATAAAACAATGCATCATATATACTTGAGTGTATGAAGTCACCAGTATTGTTGGGAACATGGTAAAGTTACTAGGTTTGTTGGATATGCAAATAAAACTACCAGTACTATCGGGCACATGGTGAAATGAAGCATGTGTTGAACATGTGTTAAGGCCATTGGTATTGTTAAACACATTGCAAAGCTATCAGTACTGTTAGTCTCTCATGTGTAGAATAAACTACTGTTGTTGGACATACAGTTAATGAATGTAGAATGGTTAGACATCTAGAGCTTGTAAGAACAAAACAACAACAAAAAGCAATGCTGTATGGCAGTACATGGTATCACAACCGGTACCATTAGTTACAGGGCAAAGCAACCATAACGGCTTGACACATATATAGCGAAGCTAACTATTGCTGTCAGACACAAGGTACAGTACAAAATAACAAACCAAAAATATGGAAACAACAAAAATAATTATTTCTATCTCTCCCTTTCTCTGTTTCCTAATTTTTTTTTTAACATCTAAATTGAAATAAGTGAGAGATTAGATTTTCAAATGAGACATGGCATATATATATATACCAACTAAAGCCATTTGGTAACAAAAAGTAGCAAAAAAAGGGGAAAAATACAAAAAAAAAAACAAAAAGAAAAAAAAAACCCTGTTTGCGTTTGCATGCATTGAAACTGTACAAGTTAAAAAGCTAATAACACATGTTAGCAATTATAATAAAGCTTGAGGTGAGAAAATGTAAGGCAAAATATTAAATTCTAGTGGTATGGATACACAGGCTGATGTTAATGATACATATATATATATATATATATATATTTTATATATATATATATATATATATATATAAATTAGAGTCGAAAAAGATTCACTATAGAATAAACAATTTAAAAGATAAGTTGAGAAAAGTTCATGGCTGAACAACACTTCAAACAATTCAAATTGAAATAAGACTTCAAAATCCAGACACTGAATAATTCTGAAATTCTGAATTATGTCTTTCTGTCAGTGAGACGGAATCCAATTCTGTATCTAATTTTGTAATTTTCAATAATTAAAGTGATCTTGAACATATGAGAAATTTTATTTTTTGTTTAGATGGAATACATGTGAATGGTGTGTTAGAAAGATGTTAGCATGAATGGATTATGATTTCACCAATAATTAATTAATTCATGTTAATAAATATTCAAAGCATAAAAAGACAATAGAAACAAAACAAAAAATACAGGAAGGTAACACAAACAAACACATCTCCTAAAATGATATTTCAAATTAAAAATATTTCATAGGAAGTGGAGAAGGAAATTAAGTATAACATAATCCTAATTCTTAAATAGAAGTCTTCCCAGCTGGAGGATAGAACAAGCAAAAGTAGCCATACTTAAAGATTTCTGTTCAATAAAACAATAGGTGAGAAAATACTACAGCTAATTACAAAATAAACTCTTAATTCAGAATAAGCACCATACAAGAAGAAAAAAAAAGAAAAAAAACATACGTTAAAGAAATATAATCAATAATAAAGGTATGTAGTGAAACATAAGGGCAATAAATTTAACCCTTTAGCATTAAAACAGCCATATCCATTGCAAATATTCTACTTGCTTTATGTTCAAACCAGATAGATCTGGCCTCTTACACCTACCATACAATGTGATTCTAAAAATAAACTATCATACCACTGAAATAATGCACAAGTAGTTCAGAACAATGTGAATGAATAAGCATTACATTTGACAGGGTAATCTGAATGCTAAAGGGTTAATGTTACTAGAGCCATTGTGTTGTGTTTGGGTCTGCTAGACAAGGCAATTTAACTCCTGTATGCTTTTAAGGTGACAAGAAGAAAAATGGTGCTGCGTTTAAACTGCATTGACTGTGAAATGAAGAGCATGGAAAGTATGTAGCTGTAAAAAAGAATACGACAGCAAAAATATCCAAGTTCGAAAATACCTACATTTTGAATAAAAACAAAAAAGAAATTACTCATATTAGCAACAAAAACTGAATTAAGAAGAAATATTAGAATGGTTTCATTGATGACAAAATGACAAATGAAATAATCAAGGGACTACAGGAGATGGTATAATTATTTCAAGAAAGAGTTTTACAAAACTGAATACAAGAGAACACCATAGGCTTCAAATGAAGTAGTATGGCTTGTTTCTGAAGTGGTCACATTTAAGACTGCTTAAGAACAAAATAAAAGATTATAAAAAGACAAAGAAAATGCAATCCAAACACATTTCCTAATAACTCCCTCTGTTATGACTTTGAAGCTTAATGTTGGATTTTTTCCCTATAAATATACATTAAAAAGAAATTAAACAGATATCACTGACACTAGTAAAAATGACCAACAAGAGACAAAGAATAAATAAAAAGAATCTCTGAATCTTTCATAATAGCAAATAGTAACTAATACAACCACGACTGTGGATGCTGGTATTACTATAACCATCACTACAAATTCACAACAACTGCCCTTAAGGATGAACAGATAACCAGAATATTTAATAATAATCATAGTTGGATCCACCCAAAAAGACTATAAATGAATGAGAACCAAGTATAAGGAGACCAATAATCTACAAACGGCTCAATTTAACTCTGTATTGGACAACCAGCAGAAAGACTGGTAATTTTCTATCCTGTCAATAACATTATGCTGTGTTGCAACTATGACCAAGACACCTAACTCTTAATGGGTGAATTTGTGTAGCTGTGTGTGTGTGTGTGTGTGTGTGTGT
>NC_068981.1:163050738-163051452 GCF_001194135.2 Octopus bimaculoides
GTGTTGCAGATCAGGAACAATCCTGGTCAGTAGTAAATATAATACATGATCAGTTAACTTGCAGTGTTGAGTTGTTCAATGTCTAGCTTCCCTTTTACTAAGATTTAGAGAAACAAAAACCATATACATGACCGTTCAGAGAGCCTCTAAGACCCAGGGTGAAATAACTGAAAGAAAGGAATGAACCATGAATCAAGAAAGTTGCTGCAGTAGGGAGCAATGTATTAAGATGTTAAGTTCTACACAGACAGGAAACCTGGTTCAAAATGTTTGTATTTGAGTGAATGTGACCGAAGTAAAAAAAGGGCTTGGTGACGCCATTAAACGGGAAGGTGGATTAGGTTTATGAAGTCCATTAGGATAATTTATCCAAGATAAATGATGATGAAGACTTTGGTGGCACTCCTAAGACATGCCACCTATCACTGAATTCTTGAGGTTGTTAGTAGAAGGGCAGTATACACAAACTATTTCATGCAGGAGAGAGCAAGGTTTAACTGCATTAGTAAAGTTAGTAGTTCAATTTTGTTAGTAGTCCTGGGTATGGAATGATAAAGTTTGTCTAACTTTAACTATCATAGAATTAAAGAGATATATATAGAAATGTTAGTAATGAGTTTGGGTAAGTAAGAGATTATACGTAGTGGACAAGATAATGAATTGAAAAGAGTCAGAGAGAGAGAGAGAGAGAGAGAGAGAGAGAGAGAGAGAGAG
>NC_068981.1:163051462-163058936 GCF_001194135.2 Octopus bimaculoides
GAGCGAGAGAAAGAATATAGCCTAATCTTGAGGTACCCTACAGATATCTTAGCTCTGGGGTACTTTAAGCATCCAAGAGAGTTGCAATGCAGACAGCAGCACAAAATATAGTAGGACTCATGACCTATATATGGCCTTCAAGTTCCCTTTGAGTGTACAGAGTTAAAAGCCAAAACATTTGCATGAGGAGGGCATCTTCTAAGAAAACCTTATACCAATCAGTTCTCCATAGAGTTCCTTACAACATAAAAGTGCTGCTGTGAGAGAGCTTATTCTGTTATTGCTTTTACTCATTTCAGTCATTTGACTGCAGCCATGCTAGAGCACTGCCTTTAAGTTGAACAAATTGACCCCAGGACTTATTCTTTGTAAGCCTAGTACTTATTCTGACGGTCGCCTTTGCCAAACCACTAAGTTATGGGGATGTAAGCACACCAACATTGGCTGTCAAGCAAACATGGACACAATGGACACAAAATGGACACAAACATGGACACAAAAAATAAACACACACACACACACACACACATATAACGGGCTTCTTTCAGCTTTCGTCTCTCATATCCACTCACAAGGATTTGATCGGCCCAGGGCTATAGTAGAAAACACCTGCCCAAGGTGTCAAGTAGTGGGACTGAACCTGGAACCATGTGGTTGGAAAGCAAACTTCTTACCAAACAGCCACACCTGTGCCTATCTATGATTATTTTTCTGCTTGAAGTGGGGCGGGGAGAGAGAGAGAGAGAGAGTGAGTGATCAAAGTAGTAAAATGGTTAGCATGCATAACTGATCAATAACAAGCACGGTGTTCAATTCCTGCAAAATAGGTGACGTGTATGTGTGTGTGTGTTGATGACAGTGGACAAATATAATAATTTACTACAAGCTGAAATTTTATAAAAGGTTACTGAAAAGTGTTTTGCTTCCAATCTGCAGATTACAATGAAAAGTTGAACAAGATACAGATGCTTAAAAGTATACAGTGGAAATATTTGACAGTGAAGACAAGATTTCATTGGATCATATTGAAAACAAAAAAGATCTTATTAGTTGATCATATAACCAGTGTATACATAATAACAAATAAATAAAATTAAAAAATAAAAGTGAATGCAAGAACCACAGAAGGTAGTGACTTTTTGCTGCAATCTTAGGAATTTTTTAATTTTGCATTCCCCACATTGAAGAATTTAAATAGTTTAATATAACACTTATGAGTAATCTCCCCTCCACTGCTCAACTAACCTATGCACTCATTTTTATATTTTTATTGACTTTCCATTAAAAAATATAAATTAAAACAAACAAAAAACATTACGTTTTCCTTCCCTTAATGGTTTCTAGCTTCATTTAAACCTCTGTTCTTTCTTTCATTTCACCCACATTTTTCTTCACATTTATATAAATTTAAACAGTATCTTTCATTAATGTGTATTTATACTTGTACTTTATTCAATAAACATGTACTTTAATTCTTGCAATATACATTCTCATCAATTCTACTTCCTCTAATCTTCTCTTCCTCCTTTTCTCCTTCTCTCCAACCAACATTCTTTTCTTTTATTTTGTATACAAAAAACACACACACACACACACACATATATATATATACACATGGTAAGCCAATAAGAAACTGTTGCATCAATATTATCCAATTAGAACTTGATTAGGTATTCAAATTTTTCCACTGCACAAAAATGTCTCATATTCCCTTTTCTGTAAGTTTCTCATTTACGAAGATCAGAAATAAGGATCTTAAGAGTAAAAATTTGAGAAATTTCAATTTCAAATAGAACATAACACTACACTTAATACTGGGGCATATTTTCTGCTCTTTGCTCACATTCAAGTGTTTACATATGCGTGCGTGTGTGTGTCTTTCCTTTCTTCTACACTTCCTGATAGTCATAGGACGCTAGCAGTAAGTTTTGAGTATCCTAAACCCATTGGTACCCATCTATCTCCAGGTGTCACCAGCCAATTTGTGTGTATGTGTGTGTGCATACGTGTGAGAAAGAAGAGTTGAACTGATTATCTAATCAATTAAACTTGAAAGATAAAAGGCAAAGTTAATTTCAGGTGTATTTTGATGTAGAGCCAGAATGAGTTCTACAAGACAGTAGTTTTATTCATGAAGCGAGAATATCTATAGCAAATCAGAAGGAAACAAGAAAATTAAACATAAGGCGGAGATATAGAATCCAGCAGCCAATCAAACAGCTTGACTTTTAGATTTGAAAATACAACACCTAATAACCTAACGGTATATTTTTTTCTAACCCTCTGATGAGATTTTGCCTAATATAATGATTTAATTATTGTAAATTAATCTTTTAGGATAAATTGAAACAGCTGTAAGAGAACATGTAGGATTTTTGCAGATAATTTATTATATTAATGTTATATCTCCATTTTCTAAATTTTCTTTTGAGTGTATATATATACATATATATATATATATATATATATATATAGGTGGTACGTGGCCGATGCCAGTAATGCTTGACTGGTCCCCATGATGGCAGCACGTAAAGAGCACCCACTACACTTTTGGAGAGGTTGGCATTAGGAAGAGCATCCAGCAGTAGAAACCTTGCCGGATCAGATTGGAGCCTGGTGCAGCCTCCTGGCTTGCCAGTCCTCAGTTAAACTGTCCAACCCATGCCAGCATGGAAAACGGATGTTAAATGATGATGATGATGATATATAAAAGCAGGAATGGTTGTGTAGAAAGAAGTTTGCTTCTCAATCATGTGGTTCTGGGATCCGTCCCACCATGTAGCACCTTAGGCAAGCATCTACTATAGCCTTGGTCCAACCAAAGCCTTGAGAATGGATTTGGTAGATGAAAACTGAAGGGACTTGTCATGAGGGTGTGTGCACGGATGTGTTTGTACCCACCACACTGTTGGTGTATTTACATCCCCATAACTTGATGGACTGGCATAAAAGACCAATAGAATAAGTACCAGGCTTAAAAGAAAGTATTGGGGTTGATTCATTTGACAAAAATTCTTTGAGGTGGTGCCCAAGCATGCCGCAGTCTAATGATTGGAACAAGGAAAAGTTGAAGATATATATATATATATATATATATATATATCATCATCATCATCATCATCGTTAAACGACTACGATGATGATGATGATATATATATCCCAGTATATATTTGTAGAAAAGGTATAAGTAGAAACTCCATAAGATGTACCCAGTGTAAGCTATGGACACAGAGTTCTATACAGTTTCCATCCACCAAATTCAATCACAAGGCATTGGTTGGCCTAGGCTATAATAGAAGAGATACTTGCCCAAGGTATCATGCAATGGGACTGAACTTGGAACTATGAGCTTGCAAAGTAAGCTACTAAACCACATATCCATGATGGTACCTATTGTGTGTATTCCTTTTTACTCAGAACTCTGTTGCATTTTTTGGCTAAACACACACACACTCACATGCTTACAATTGGTTGTGGTTGTTGTTGTTGTTAATGTTTAGTTCAGAATCAGGCTTAATTGAACAGATTTATGCTCAACAATATTCCAGCCATGGCCATTCTGTCTATTCTATATACTGGAAAATGGATCCTTCCATTTTTGCTTTAAAGATTATAAGGAGAGATTTGAGAGAAATTTATCTGGTATTTCATGCTAGTTAAGAACAAAGGCTGTCTTACTGACATAAGCATGCTACTGGTAACTTTTT
The DNA here is from genome assembly GCF_001194135.2 of Octopus bimaculoides. Lineage (NCBI taxonomy): Eukaryota > Metazoa > Mollusca > Cephalopoda > Octopoda > Octopodidae > Octopus > Octopus bimaculoides. The sequence continues at coordinate 163,055,170 of NC_068981.1, forward strand.
ATATAGATATTATAATAAACAGAGAAACTATGTATCCCTCATACAGCAACACACCTGTTTCTGTTTCCCTATCATGTTTTAATATCTCATCACCTGGCATAAAGCCACATCCCTCACTACTACCCACCGCCACCTCAGTTGAGTGGGATAGTCTTCTGAGTTGCTTGGCAAGCTTACTAGTGCCAGTACCATGTAAAAAGCACCCAATACACTCTGTAATGTGGTTGGTGTTAAGAACAAGCTTTAGAAAAACCATGCCAAAGCAAACAGTAGAACTTAGCACAGGCCACTGGCTAACCAGCCCCTGCTGGACTGTCCAACCCATGTCAGCACAGAAAATGGACATTATATGATGATGATGACAATATGAATGGAATGGTTAAGAGTATTTCATTTGAGGTAGTTCGAAGCATTTCTTCAAGGCAAGGAAATATTTAGTAATTAATACAAAGAATTAAAGTTTACTTTGGTGCTCATAAAAACAAAAGCAAACAAAAGGGTTAAGGTACATTGAGCTCAGTATGTAGGGTTGTGGGCTATGGACCCTTGGCAATAAGATAGGGGAGAGAAACTTCATCATACATATTTACAAACATAAAAAAAACATCAATTCCACTTAGTCAAAAGATTACCCAAAGGAGAAATTCCCTCCAGGGAATGGACTCCAGAGTTAATCCATTTTTTTTATATTTTGGAAAAAGAGTTGTGTGCATGTGTCATACACACACTAGTATATGCATATATATGTACACACATGCATGTGTTTATATAAATACACACACATATTTACATATGTATATGCATATATATATACGTGTCTATATTCTATATATTATATATGTTTATGCATATATAAATGTTAATAAGAAATGTCTGTATAATTGTATACTTGTGTGTATGCATGTGTGTGTGTATACACACACACACACCCATGTATACAATTATACAGACATTTCTTACTAACACACACACACACACACATACACATACATACTCATGCAGAAATATGAGTGAGGACTCGTGTGAATGGATGAGAGAGACAGAGAGATTACGGTGGTGATGGGAAAAGACTGATCCAATTAATTCGACTAGTCTGCGTTTCCTATATTAGATTAGGTAGGGTGGCAGTGGTACAGACAAGAAGCAGAACAGGGACACAACACATAAGCAAGAAGTGTAGAAGAGTGGCAGGAGAAAGCCAAATATAAATAACAACAACATGGCTGCCACCGCCACCACCAGAAAGTGTTATGCTGCCCTCCCTGCCATGAATATTTGTAATCTTGCAATGCTGATATTAATTTACAGGAGAGTTGCTAGGGGACAAGCAGGAATTGCAAGACTTCGTCAATGTCTGTACTGATGACAAACTATTTAGGCCTACTTCGTGTCATAGATCATTTCTCGTGTTTTATTGAAAATAGTGGTGTGTGTGTGTGTGTGCACATACACACACACGTTCATCTTCAATACTGCTTCCTTGTACATGAATTTATTTTAAGCTTTCTATGGAGAGAAAAAGTCCCTAAAATTACCAGCAACAGAAATGTTTTCCCAACTATTTAGCAATCTAACAGAACAGAGGTCACTTACCTCCAGGCCACAGATCAGTACCAGACCACATTGGACAAATAAATTTTAAAATTATATTTGTATTTTATTGAATATCATAGCCTGTACGGAGATTTTGCTTTATATATGCGACACACACACATGTAATAATTAAATTATATATGTTGCCCTTTATTGTGTCTTGCTATGCGTATGATTCTCAGGTCCATAAAAAATTATCATGCATGAAATCATTCTGTGGTGCAAAAGAAAAGGTTGGGGACTGTAGCAATGGAACAAGTATTTACCAAATGACCTAGGTCCAACATTTCAATATAAAGTTCACAAATCTGAATATGTTTGTGTGCTGTAGGGAAACCAGTTCCAACTAGACTAATAAAGGTTATCATATAAGGACACTTGACCCACTAGAAGTAGCAGTTAAGCTTCCTTCAAATACCATTGTCTTAGAAAATGATATGTTGAATCATTCAGTCCTTTGTTTCCAGTATATAGAAATGGAGTGGATTTTCATGGCTGAACATAGTTCTGCTTGATAAGAGCTGACCAGGAATTTTATAACAACAATAGTATACAAGTTTTACCGAATTTGAAACTGTGATGAGGATACTAATGAGTAAATAGGACATTTCGTATTCTTGGAATGGTTACTAGTTGACTATTGAGTTGATTATTAGTTATATCATTAGGCCAAGTTTGTCTTGGTAAGATGAACAGATATGGAACATTAACTAGAACAAGATGAGGGAGTCTCAACAGGAAGGAAAGTATTGCTGGATCTGCTAGAAATAGCAACTAAATTTCTTTTGAAACACAAACTAATTTCTTAAATAAGGACGCTGAATAATGTAGTCCTAGTTACACTTATGTTTATATATATATAAAAAAAAATAAAAAAAAGATAAGATGATCATAGCTCTATTCAGTTAGGGCTGACTTAGGGTTCAACAATAACCACAAGCAAGACAAGAAAGAGAGTGGGTGGAAAAAAAGGGAGTGGGTGGTGAATTAAGAAATGGAAGGAAGACTGAAAAAAAAAAGATGGGGAAAGAAGAAAAACAATGAAATTCAAGAAGAAAGATGACAAAGATAAAGGGAAAAAGTGAGGGTAGACTTTAATCCATTAGCATTCAGATTATTCTGTCAGATGTGATGCATATTTATTAACATTAATTTGAATTAATCAGGCATTATCTCATAGTTTTGAGATTTTGATAATGTGATAGTTTATTTTTAGAATGACATTGTAGGGTAGGTGTGAGAAGCTGGATCTGGCCAGTTTGAACAGAAAACAGACAGAATATTTGGGCTGGAAATAGCCAGTTTAAATGCTAAAGGGTTAACCTCCAAAGCTTAAATCTATAGTTTCAACTTTATATATATATATATGTATATATATATATATATATAACAAGTGACTTTAACTTTAGAGAAAAACATTTCTTATAATTTTATTAACTGTTTTATATAATATTTAGAATAATAATAATTCATTCTAATTTTGGTACAATGCCAGGAATTCTGAGGGGAGGATCAAAATGATTACATTGACCTAAGTATTTGACTAGCACTTTATATTACTCTTACTCTCTCTTTTACTCTTTTGCTTGTTTCAGTCATTTGACTGCGGCCATGCTGGAGCACCGCCTTTAGTCAAGCAAATCGGCCTCGGGACTTAGTACTTATTCTATCGGTCTCTTTTGCTGAACCACTAAGTGACGGGGACATAAACACACCAGCTTGCTGCCTTAATAACAATAATAATCCTTTCTATTAAAGGCACAAGGCCTAAAATTTTGGGGGAGGGGTAAGTCGATTACGTTGACCCCAGTACTCAACTGGTACTTAATTTATTGACCCTGAAAGGATGAAAAGCAATGTTGAGCTCAGTGGAATTTTAACTCAGAAGACAGATAAAATGCTACAATGCATAATAATAATAATAATAATAATAATAATAATCTTTTCTACTAAAGGCACAAAGCCTGAAATTTTAGGGGAGGGGTAAGTCGATTACATCGACCCCAGTACTCAACTGGTACTTATTGACCCTGCAAGGATGAAAGGCAAAGTTGATCTCAGCAGAATTTGAGCTCAGAATGTAGCGACGAGCGAAATACCGCTTAGCATTTTTGTCCAGCATGCTGATGCTTCTGCCCGTCAGCCTTTCTACTATAGGTACAAGACCTGAAATT
>NC_068981.1:163058946-163060385 GCF_001194135.2 Octopus bimaculoides
AAGGATGAAAAGTAAAGCCAACCGTGGCAGAATTTGAACTCAGAATGTAGCGACAAGCAAAGTGCCACTAAACATTTTGCCTGGCATGCTAATAATTCTGCCAGCTCGCCACCTTAATAATAATAATGATAATGATAATAATAATAATAATAATAATAATAATAATAATAATAATAATAATAATAATAATAATAATAATAATAATAATGAATTGCTTATAACTCAACTATAATGGTAATCTTTTATTAATTTCCAGTCTGAAACAAGAAATGATGACTGCATCTAACTTCAGTTTCCCATCATTGAAATCAAAGTATTATGTTCAATTTAGAAATTATCCAAGGTGTGTGGATGGGTACGAGGAGGAGTGAAGGAGAAGAAAATGAAGGAGAAGCGGGGGAATCAAACTATGCAGCCAAGATTGTGCACTACTCCTTCATCAAATTTTCATTCTTTGCCACTGTTAGTATCATCATCATCATCATTCTTTTTTTTTTTTTTCAAGATTTTTTTTCAATTTATTTATTTTCTTTTTAATATAAATTTCGAGAGTTAAACAAGAAGGCCAAAACTTTATTAGATATGACACAAAGTCATTAGGAGAGACTGAATGTGTACGAGTTAAAAAAGAGTGCAGATGGGAGAGGCGGGAATCTACTGAGAGAAAAGTCAAAAGCATTAGTCAATGATCTTTTATAAAAGTAACAGAACGAAACAAAAAGAATAATAATGATAATGATAATAATAATAATAATAATAATGGCAATGATGATGATGATGATGATGATAATAATGGTCACAATAATTTTTAAGCAACAAGAAATTAACAAGGAAATGATTCACAGATAAGTGTGAGGATGGAGGAGGGGCACAACATTTATTTTCATTCTTACTTTGTTTCGGAATACAATAGTGTTTGGGTGAAGACTTGCCCCCCTCCCAGGAGGGGGGAGGGTTTAGAAAGGGGAGGCAACTAATACACACACACAAACACTACTCCAACTTTTCTAAGTCATTTGTTATTGTTTGCCTTTTACCTTTTTTTTCGTTTCCCTTTTCACTAAACTAAGCTTCCCGCCCTCCTAAACACCCTCACAAAAATGTAAAACTGAATAAGCGGTACTTAAGAGTGTAAGTCAAAAATATGAAGCATTGTAGCAATGTGAAAGAAGAACACTATCTCAGTCTTTTAAGACCTCTTTTTTTTTTTTTTTGGCACCACAGCACAAAAGGCAAACAGGAACAAAAAAAAAAAGTTTTTTTTTATGGAAAAAAAAAAAGAAAACTAAAGGAGAGAAAGAAAGAGCAGAGACAGGAGGGGAAGAGGAGAAAGGAAAAAAAAAAGGAAATTATAGTTTTTATTAAGTGGTTCCAATGGGAAGGAATGGAACAAACGATAAAATACAATACGAAACAATACAACATAATACAAATCACTG
>NC_068981.1:163060552-163096086 GCF_001194135.2 Octopus bimaculoides
TATAGAAAATTCTGCTTTCGAGAAAATAAGGTAAACTCTTCTTTCAACTCATATTTAAAATAACTATCTATTTAAATTACTAAATATATCGTATTTCTTTTGTTGTTTGTTTTCATAACTATTTTTTTTGCTTCAATTTTCAATACAAAAAACTCCTAGAATGTTGATGGAACAAAGTTTTATCAGAAATAAAAAGAATAACATACTTCTATCTACAAAGGGTTTACGAAGAGAGAGAGAGAGAGAGAGAGAGCAGGGAGAAGTAGCCATTCAAAGAACTAAGACTGAAAGGTTAAATTAATGATAAATTCATTATTGGCATTGGAAACTGAGGTGGGATGGACAAGGCAGATCGCAACAGCAGCAGCAACAATAGGAAATCTCTATAATTCTGCCACTTTCTTGGTATTAGAACAGTTGAAAAAATGTGCACAAAAGTACAATTTGAGAACAGAAGTACACCAAAGATGGAGAAATAATGTATTACATATGTAATATGTCTAACCCATGTCAGTTACAATGATGATTGCTATGTAAACTAGAACTAATACCAAATAAGAGCACAGGCAACAATAATGGGAAGTTAAAACGTTTGTGAAAGCCAAAATATTGAAGAGCCACTCTGTCCATCTGTGTCCAGTACCTGGCTAAACAGTTGTTACATTGCTCTAGTTTCATGCTGCTAGGTGAATGAAGAGTGGTCAGCTGATAATGCTAATAAAGCTGAAGAAGTGAATATACCATGGGTAGAAGATGTGAATTCTAATGATTCAAACAGAGGCCTGCCTTGAGGACACTAAAACAGAAAGGCTTTTTTGAGAGTGCTGACTATTTATTCACCATTATTGGAAGTCATAGGGCCCTACTTAAAACATAACATTCCACACCACACATAATTCACAATGATCCTGTACTCATTAAGGACTTATTAAGGACAGGTTCAAACTACATGAGAAAATACCTGCAGCAAATCTGAACATGCAAACACTAAGAGTTGATAGTCTAAAAGCCAATCCAGAGAGCAATAATTAACTGTACTAATGAGTTGAAAAAAAAACAAAACACCCCATCAGAAAGAGTGACCCTAAAATCCTTGCGAGTGTTAAAATTTGTACACCAAGTTAGTACACCAAGCTGTAGACCAAGCTAGTATAAATTTTCTTTGTGTTTCACATACATGCACATTTATGTGTTTCATTTTTGTATTTCATTTTCAGCTTGTAGTAAATGTTATATTGCAATATCTAGGTGATGTGTAAGCTAGTCATTATTAAGTACTTCATATATTCATCACACACACACACACACACAGATATATGCAAATGTCTGTCAGTATGTGTATATATAAAGACACACACTAAATCAAATTTCAAATACACAAATGTACATACATATACATGCATTCATACAGACACAAACCCATGTGGCATATACATAGATGTCAATGGATGTATGTATGGGCATACACATACAAAATAAATCAGGTATACATGCAGCTCACATTACCCATAAACACATGGGACATCTAGATCAGTATATATATATATATATATATATGTACACAGGAAGGTGCAGACACATATACACACACATTAACATGCATGCCTGCATTACATACTTGCACACATACATACATACATCATATAAAAAATATTTTTCTTTGATTCCCACCCTCCCAATAATCTTATTAAAATGTTATGTTTCATTTTTTATATTTTAATTTTCGAAAATCATAATTTCATTTCAGAAATATCCATGAGTTATGGATAAAAATTCTGACAGGTTTAATAAATAAATAAAAGTAATAATAATAAATGTAGAAACATCATCAAACTTCTTATATCTATAAGTCAGTAAGTGTGTGTGTGTGTGTGTGTGTGTGTGTGTGTGTGTGCGCGTGTGTGTGTGCGTGCATACATACATGCAAATAGAAGTCTGCATGTCTTTAACTTAATATATATATATATATATATATATATATATATATATATATATATATACATGTCCCAGTAGAGAAATTTGTATGCATGTTTTGTATATATGTATGTTTAAGAGATCACTCCCTGAAGGTTGAACTGTCTGAAGCCTGAAGCCCCTGCCAGAACCATCACTGAATAAAGGAAGTCTAAAGGATCCACACAAAAACAGCAATGGAAGAAGCAAAAGATGGCCAAATTTTTACATTAACAGTAAAGGAGAACGACTATACGTTATGAGAAGAGACAGTCTTTGAAACAGTGTCATAAAGCACTGACATCAATCTGTGTGACTTTATGATAATGGTTTAAGCCACCTCTCTCCCACATTTGGTAAAGTTAAGCACAGAAATTGCTGTCTGGTTAAAAAAGTTCACTTCCCTAACACTTGGCTTTGAGTTTAGTTCTACTGCGCTATAGCATGAGCAGGCACCTTTTACTATGGTAGAAGACAAAGTATACAGATGTCTTTTATAATAGTGCCAAACTGTCCCAAGCCTTGGGAGTGGATTTGGAAGATCGTAACTGAAAGAAGCCTGCTTTTATGTGTGCATGTGTGTATACATATATGTATGTACATGTGTGTGAGTGAATGTCTTGTTTTGACAGCAAGTGTCAGTTGTAAATGAGTACCACTGCCTTACAAGCAGTGCCATTCATTTCCAATTTTCTCTGAAAAAAGGTTCTGCCATTGAGAAATACTACCTTGCTTTGAAACAAGATAGGATGAGTGACTGGAAGGACATGCAAATGTAGAAAATCTGCCTTAATAAACTCTGTCCAAACCATGCAAGCATGGAAAAGATGTCAAAATATTAAGAGGATGTTAAAATGAATATATTATACGAAGGCGCATTGCTCAGTAGTTAGGGTAATCAGCTCATGATCATAAGGCCGTGAGTTCAATTCCCAGCAGTGCATTGTATTCTTGTGCAAGACACTTTATTTCATGTTGCGCCATTCCACTCAGCTGACAAAAATGAGTTGTACTGGTAATTCAAAGGTCTGACCTTGTCACATTCTTTGTCATGCTGAATCTCCCTGAGAACTACATGAAGGGAATGTGTCTGTGGAGTGCTCACCCACTTGCACATTAACTTCATGGGCAGGCAGTTCTGTTAATCAGATCAACTGGAACCCTTATCATCGTAACCGATGGAGTCTTTTTTCTAAATCATACGGCATGCCTGGCCTTATGGTTTAAAAGTTTGCTTCACAACCACATCATCTTAGGTTCATTCTCACTGTGGTCCACTTGTCTTCTACTGCTATTGCCTTGGGTTGATCAAAAACTTGTAAGTGAAAATGGTAGGCAGAAGCTGTATGGAAGCATAGCTTACACACACAAACACACTCGCAAGCAAAAAGACCAGATGCACATAAACATACATTTTTAAATATAGTTCATAGATGAGATCCAAATATTCTCTGTATAGAATATACTTAGTAGTGCTCAAGAGTTTTAAACTAGAGCGGGTATAGAAGTAAATGTAGGGATAAACAAATTAGACAGATCAACATATAAAGTACATGAAATGCAAAAAAATGCATATGTGTATACATATGAAAAGGTCTAACTTACACAGAGTACAAATGACATTTGTACTCTATGTAAGTTGGACCTTTTTATATATATACACATATACATTTTTTTTTTGCATTTCATGTACTTTATATATTGATCTGTCTAATTCGTTTATCCTTACATTTACATATTTAAATATGAACATTGACGAAAGCGTGAATGAATGCCACAGTGTGATAAGCTCTTGATGAGAAAACTCTGAGACCTTGCTTCAATTCCCAGATGTAGCTATTTCACTTCACTTCAACACATTTAGATCCTTATAATTTTGGGGGAAAGAAGTGAACATCACATCGTGTCTTCTTTCCCCCACCACTAATGTCACAGTGGAAAAATATCTAACTCTTTAACAGACATTTGTGACAGAATGGGTGGAAGGATGAAATACTACAAATAAACAAATTATTTATAAGGCATAAATATATTCTACTCACCCCACACCTATCCCACAGTGTAAAAGCATTGAAAGACACACACACTGGAAACAACTGAGTGTTGTAATGTCTCTATGGATCATTGTAGGTGTCCATGAAAGAAGAGCCACTGCTCATAGCTCAAGCCCATTCCCCTCCTCCTCCTCTTTTCTACCATAACCAACACCATACACACATATATGCAGTGTATAGTATACACACATATATGCAGTGTATAGTATACACATACACACACACACAGAGGCACCAAAGGCTAGCTTTAAAGAAAAAAAAAGAAGCAAACTGAAAACAACAAAAGAAACAAAGGGTAGAATAATAATTTTAAAAAAAAATTAAATATTAAAAAAAATATTTGTTAGTAGATTAAGGTAAAAAAAAAAAGGGTGAATTAGTAACTTGTAGCAACTAGTACATGGGGAGGAATAAGTTTGAAGAACTGAAAGTAGTTCAAAGAAAGCTTGATGGCAAAAAAAATGCTGTGACATTAGCAAAAAGGTAAAAGACATCCCAGTCAACATCTGTAGATAGTAGAACGGAAGAAGAGTGGCTCATGCAGATAGCTATATAAAGTAACACCCACTCACGTAAACAAAACATCTGTAAGGGTCACACCCAGTCACGTAAATATCTGTAAGAGTAATTACCCAGTTATGTAAACAACTGGAAAAGCAACAGCACTCATGTAAACATTAGTATATCTAGCTAGGTAGCAACTATTTCAAAGTATTATATAAACATTTCTAACAACTGTAGCATCATCAACTGTAACAGGCAGCTTCACAGGGCACCAGCTGTGACAGTTAAATAAACAGCCACACATGGCAGTATATCATATGTAAATGTAACCAGCCACATTTTCACGTTGGATTGTTGCTGTAATGTAATAAGCTACACAGAAGGATGTTAACTAACAGCAATACAATTAACTTCAACTGTAATAGTCATTAACAGCTATTTTAACAATCATAACTGATAATGAGTGTTGCTGCAACAGTTACATGTAACATTAGCCTGCTACTGTAACAACAATATGTGGCCGTAGATATTACAGTACAAGCAATAGATGACAGTAGGTGTATGTGACTAGCAACGCTATGGAAACAGCAGCTAGTTAACAGCTGCCTAGCTGTAATAGTCACACACCTGTATCAACATTTACAAGAATCAGTAGGACACAAATGTAACAGCCAAGCTACATATAACATCAACTAGAACAAGATACACTGTAACTGCTTCAATTGCACACAGAAAACTAGTATAGTAACATATACACATACATCTATAAGAACATTTATAACTTACTTTGCTAATCACATTTGTTACAGTCATATGAAACTATATTTTGGAATAGCAGCGACAGTAACACACATTACTTAATACAAAGGAATACACACTGATGTATACAGATTCACACACACACACATTACAGAAATATTAACATAAGGTAGCATTTGGAACTATAACAATGACACATACACAATGTCTTGAAGAGTAACAGACATGTAACATCAGCACTCGAAACAACCTTACAACACTTAGAACAGGAATAGCCACAGATGACAACACTCAAACAGTAACAATCTTATGTTACATGATAACAAAACAGCAAGAGCCACAGGTAACAAAGATGAAAACAGTTAACAGCCACATGTAACAGCATCTAAAACTGTGACAAGCATTCAGTGTCTACCTACAAAGGATCAAAGAGTAAGAAGTGAAGTTTATCATGAACTTTTCTCATTAAAATAAACAAATTAGATAAACAACGAGATAAATAAAAAGTAAATGTGATAAGGCAATGAGGGGAAAAAAAAAGTGGTTAGAAAATGTGAATTGAAGGACTCACCTGAGACTGGACATTAGCCCCAACCGATGTCTCGTTGCCCTGGTAACTATCACCGTTTAAATTCATATAGATGCTCTGTTGTTGACCTCCTAGTTGTGCTTGCGAAGATGCCACCATATTATAACCTGAAACCCCTGAAAAAAAAGTAAGACGACTCAGTTCTTTATATAAGATGGTGGGGAGGTGATGACATGAAACCAGTTACTGATGGAGTGTCATAGATTGACGTGGGACTGTGAGTCTGGGAGGTCAAAAGGTATGAAACAAGATAAATGTTAAAACAATTTTCTGACAGTTAGGTTTAGAAGATGCTTTATGGAGACAACTGCATGTTCACACTAAGCAAATTTTACACCTCACAAACTAACGAGGGAGCCTCTATGTAGTTGCTGGGTCAACAAGAACCAGGAGCCAAATTTCCTGCAAATCTCACTGTTGGAGATATTGCGTTGTAGAACATTCATGTATATGTGCACTTCATTCCAACTTTTTAACTCAGAAATCAAAAGTATGCATTATACACAAGAACTAAAAAGTTACCCAGCTTTCTTTTCTTTTCTTTTTTTTTTTCTTTTTTTAGAGGAGCTAATTTTATAGAGAGCTGTACAGATGGACTGCATCAAGGTGCAAGATCAATCTGTAAACTAACTGTTTTATTAGTTCACAGTGCTGAGTCAAGATCAAATAGTTTGATAAGTGTGAGGGGTTGAGAGGAAAAAAACCCCCAAAAAGGCATCCAGATTCAAGCCAGGTGTATAGGAGAGATTGTATTTTCAAATGCTTAATACCAAAAAACCAGAATTCCAGCATGTCAACACTTCCTAGCCCCAGCAATTAGAGAGGGAGGGAAGGAGAGAGAGGGAGGGTGCATGTGAGTGTGTGTGTGAGAGAGATCTTTATATGTTCAGAGGATATTATAACTAGTGAAAACAAAATAGGATCTCCCCAATACCTATTTGTTCTTTCAGTGAATGCACTAACAATAACCCAACAGTACTGAGAGTTTCTCAAAGTTGAAACGAAGAGTATCCATCTGATACTAGGACCACAGAGCAAATGAGAAAGTAAATGTTTTAGAATGTAGAAAAAAATAAACCTTTGAATTCATGCAAAGATTCCTCACGCACAACAATAACTATTTCACAAACACACATTGGATTCTTCAGATACTGACAAATTCTTATGCTTTCAAGCAAACATTAGTTCCACATTCTTTTAAAGCATAGATGGATGAGAAGACATTTTTTGTCTTTCTCTAGGACCCAGGTGGCATACGCAAAACACTTCCAATGTGTTTTAAACAATTCCAGCATTATATTTAGCTACATTGTTCACAACGATACACACAATTTCAACATACTAATGATAAAGCAGGAAAGTTTTAATGTATAAAACAAAAGATCTTATGTCCAACACAAAGTATTTATAGCATACCACAAGGCCTTAATAAAAAAAAAAGGGAAGTATTATCTATGAGTCCGGATGTAAGCAATATGGGAAAACATAGTAATCTGAGCCATATCAGTGTATCTATGTATAAGACTACCAATAAGGCACCTGTAACACTTCTGTATGATTTTCTATGTTCAGCATTGTCATAGGGAAGCTGGAGACACTTTATTGGCCTTCTCCTACATAGAGATGGACAAGATCAAATTGTATTCCCTTTCAACGAAAGCTAGTCTAGTTTAGATTTGGGAGAACTTGATAGACAAAATATTGTGCTGAATCATAAAACAATCTGAGAAATCTGCAGGTAAATCTGTCTATCTGATTTGAAACGAACCAAGAACTTTATCAGCTTTATCAATTTTTACAAATATTTGTTTTCATCGGCTCAAATTCCATAAAGCATACACACACACACATCACAAAAAAAAAAAACAAAAAAGAAAAAGTTGGGAAATTCAATCTTTTCAAGAACTTAAACTCTTTCAGGTAATTTTGGTTGCTGTATTTCTTTAAAGTACACAAAAGAAAAACACAACATTTTTGAAATAGTCTATCTGTGATTGTAGAAATACAATCTAAATTTGAAATAAAATTAAAAAAAATTTAGTTTAGTAAAAAAATCGACACAGTAAAGAGAGCATACATTTCCAGCAAGGTTTCTCATTCTTATAAAGAAGCAAATAGCCAATGAAAATTGGATATAAAGTGTTAACTGTTATCCACATTGATCCTTATTGTCAGTCTAGCTTTCTTGAGACCCTGAATGGATAGGGACTACATTGTAATTGAACTAGTTATGAATAGCAGTAAGATTTTCCTGAAATACCCACACATCATGCAAAATATGGAGGCATACATTGCATAACATATCCTTGGTGTCAATAGTCAATATGTAGTTCGAAAGACTTTGATTATAGGACTGAGGTCAGGTTTCGGTACATTATACACAACTTACACACATACATATAAATGCACATATATTTTTATGTACATACACACAGGTACCTATATACATGCATATAAATATATACACATGTATACACACACACATATATATGGTAGTCTTCATTTTGTTTTCATCTTCCAGATCCGCTCATAAGGCTTTGGTTGGCCTGGGGCTATAGAAAACACTTACCCAAGGTGCCACATAGTGGGATTGAACCCAAAACCATGTGGTTGGGAAGCAAACTTCTTAACATGCAGCCACACTTGCACTTGCACTTATATAACATGTCAGTATCATGCACTCACACATACAAAGTATATAGATATCTAAATGCATATAATTATATTATAAATATATACACACATTCATATATATATAAACCTTGCTGGAAATGTATGCTCTCTTTATATATACACACACACACACACATACACACACAAATATGCATATATACATCTACATATATATGTATACACACACATATTTATATATTACTTATTCTTCAATATTCAATATTCCTCCTTTATTTTTCCTTTCATACAAAGTACATAACACACACACACACTGAAGAAGCATGGCTTGATGTAAAACATGAGCCTTGCCCAAACCTTTTTAGCTCTGGCAACAAAAGCTATGCCATATATTAAGACATTTCTTACATAAAGAATTGATTTTCGACTTATACTTTTCAATATATTAAGCAAAACTGTAGATACACACAAACTATAAGCACTGCATCTCCTACTCTTGATTGCTTTCCCTATCTCTTTCTCCTTCCTCTCCCACTGACTTTTATATTTATCCATGTTTCTGTATACCTCCAGCTTTACATCTCTTCTGCAAGCTAAATAATGAGGTTGAGCTCATCTTGGCCAAATAAATAGCTTTCATGGATACTGTGTAGACAAGGCCAAATTGAACTGAAATAGCACTAACAGTCAATATAACATCACATGGAAGTATGTCGTGAGCAAGGTGCATGGTGAACTCTTTAATTTCAAAACCCCAAAAGTGCACTTGGAAGGAGGAAGGAAAGCTTGGACATCCTGGTCTCACATTTAACGATCGCACTTAGTAAAATAGAAAAATGCAACAACCCCTTTAATATTGATGTCTGTATATTTATTGCAAGTGTGTGCGAACACTATATACAATATCTATGCTGCAATACTCTGCATGCACATATGAATGTGTACATGTGCGTGTTTATGTATATTTTCTATTCCTTGCGTGTTTCAGTCGCTAGACAACGGCCATGTGGAGCACCACTTTGAGGAATGTTTAGTTGAATGAATTAGCCCCACTATTTGTTTTTTTGTTTTGTTTTTGTTTTTAAATCTTGGTACTTATTCTACCATTTTCTTTTGCTGAACTGCTAAGTTGTCAAGCAGTGATGGGGGGGGGGGGCAAACAAAGACACACACATATCTTTAAGGTAATTCAGTTAATAAAACCAGTTTACATATTTCTTTTGCTTTTTCTTTTTTATAACTGTCATTTTACTTGTAACTACACCTTTTCTGTTTTAAAACCCATAAAAAATTAATTTTGAGTGGTTTTGGGGGTGCAAGAATGGATTAATTATATTTTAGTTAACTTCAATGGGGAAATATTTTCATGAAAAAAAAAAAAATGAATAAATGGTATTTGAGAAAATAGTTTGGTCATAGGCCAGAGCATGCTGGGATAGAGAAAGAACACTTGTCAGGGAACTAGCTGGAATGGTTGTGTATGCCAATAATTTAAATGGTGCTAAATGATGGAATTGTGTTTTTTCTGTGGGTTTCTATGAGTTTTCCTTCAACTGACAAAAATACCACATGTCAGCACAACTTCATGTGATCTCTAGAGAGTTTTACTGTCCTAAAGTTGCAGTTCTGTAGAACTTACACCCAACTGAAGCTATTGTTCTTTAATATCTGGTAAGTCCTGATCAAGAAGGCCTATGATCTCAAACAAAAAAATAAGGTGATTACTTTATATAGGAAGCCATGGGGTTAAATTGTAAGAACCAACAACTTTCGTAATAATATTTTGCAGACGAGAAAAATATCTTCTATTCTTTAAATAGGATGAAGATTCGTGAAACTTGCAAAATTAAATGTCATGAAGGGAATATGAACTTATAGCCCAAGAGCCAATTGTCTATCCACCTAGCCATTTCACTTCATTATTTAAAAAAAAAAGATTATATTCAATGGCAACATTGGCATCATTATCATTATCCATAATATTAATAATGATAACAATAACAACAGCAACAACAACAATAGCAAAACACTAATGACAATGACAAAACTGAGTAAGCTTCATTCCATTTGGTTCATTAAAATTCATTTCACTTAAATGAACATCCTTAGAGATCAACTTTAGAGACAGATATTTTTCAAAAATGAAAATTCCCCACCATTAAAATGCATTAAAATGAAATATAAAGTAATTTTTTTAAAAATATACAATTAAATATATTTAAAAAGAAACTCAAAAACCTAACAAACATTAAATATATTTAACCAAAAAATAATCAACTAGCATTAAAAAAAAAAAATGAAAAACAACTACCAAGCAACAATATTATTTTAGAATAGAATGACTCACCATTTTTTAATATTAGATTACTGATATTCTTCACACAAGATAACAATGAGATGTGCATTATATACTATACTAGCAGTCATACTGAAGAATTTAGATAATTTCTTGATAAACTAAGAAAAGATGTTATAATCAAGATGCTTCTTCATATACTATTGCAGCCTGGAAATCATTATCTCTTGATGTTTGACGACATTATGAAGCCTTGCTCTCTCTCTCTCTCTCTCTTTCTCCCACCACCTTCCTTTCAACTAGTTACATAATTTATCTTGCAAGAATTCAGTTAGCTTGTCAACATTTCGACACTTCACAAATATGTTATTTAATCTAGCAGTATATTGCAGAATTGGTAGCTAGTCATTATATTGATGGCATCTAGCAAAATACTTTTATTACTATTTACTGCTGTAATTGCTTGCTTTATTGCTGACTAACAAAGATGTGGTCAACACCAATGCCATTCTCTGTCAAATAGGAATACGACAGCAGAGCAAAACAGAGCAAACCTGCACCGAGCACTAATTAACTGACTGTGGCTGTTTAACCCAAGGTTGGACAGGTCTGCAATCAATTAGAAGAAAGAAGAATGGTATGAAACACATACAAAAACAAAGGTTCATATTAGCAGCCATATAGTTTAACCCTTTAGCATTTAAATGGGCCAGATCTGGTCCAAGTATTCTACCAGTTTTATGCTCAAACTGGTCAGATCTGGCATCTCACACATGCCCTACAATCCTTTCTAAAAATAGACAATCATTCATAAAAATCTCAAAGCTATGAAAATAATGCATGATTAATTCAAAACAATATGAATGAACAAGTATTATGTTTGATAGAATAATCTGAATGCTAAATGGTTAAGAGGACCCAACTGAATATGCAGTGATTAAGCATCAGAAAAATATAGCATAGCCAAGAGCCAGAGATATTGTCTACCTGAATACTATTGCGCTTGATATTTCTGAAGCTGTTGCTGCTGCCACACTGTAACAAATATTATTTTCACAAGAATCGGTTATTTCACACTAGACTGCTGTTTTAGGTTCAATATATTTTCAGAAGAATTATTGTTGTAACCTTCACACCTCACATGGCAATCAGCAGTTTTAATTCAGAAGAGATTTCTTTCACAGTTTCTAGAACAGCGCTTTCATTTATCACAATCTGTTTCGTTCAAATATATTTTGACTTTTCAAATAGTCTTCAAATCTAATTTAATTTTTTTTATCACTTTTTACTTCCAGCAGAAATGCTGCATAATTATTTTAACTATTTTAGTCATTAAGGTTTTTAAAAATTTCTACTCAAGACAAAACCACCAGAGAATATTATTTTTAATTACTCATTTCTTACTAAATAAGTTATTTGGTTACAAGAAAGAAAAAAAATCTTTTAAAATTCTCAACTAAAATTGTATGTTCTGCAAAGTATTAAATTCTTAAGCTTTTTTTCTTCTTTTTATTTTTTTTTTTAAGTCTCACTAGAGATTTAATAACTATTTCATATACATAACAGTAATTTTATTGTTCAAAGTTTTATGGTTAAAACCTGTATGAACAGGAGTCGATTTTACAAAATAATGTCTTAAATTGTAACTGTAGTAACAACTGCTTGCCCTCTTAGAGGTATCTGCTTATTGTACAACATTATCTACAGGTATAACATCATTATTGTAAATGATACTCACTAGCATATAAGATCTACTTCTAACTCCTTTAAATGTTGTTACAACATATATATGCACAGCTTTAGAAATAAAGAGAAATCATTTAATTCAACTAGAGTAGCTAAGTACAGATCAATGTTAATTCGATGAATACAAACTATGATCTACACAGCGACATTATAACAAGAACTTCTTACATGGGAAACAAGAGAGAATGTAGATTATGTTCTGCTGAAATATACTGCATTTTCTTAGATAGCAAAACAAATTACTTAAGCTAAAACAGGAATGCTTTTTTTGTATCACAAACATAAAATCTGAAAGTCATTTAAATTCTTTAAATGCAATTCTACAAAGGTAAAATAGAGTACATTCTTTCAGTTAACTTATGTTATTATATAAACAAAATAACTCATCAAATAACTATATCCTCACCATTATATATATATATATATATATATATATATATATATTGTCTCATAATACATTTTAACTTCATATGCCTTTAGAGAATGGTCCAATCAAACATTCGAATTTTTAAATTATTTAACCCATCATTTCTTTTAAAATTTTAACCTTGTGATTCTATTAACTCTGATGAGAGAAATATAGAATACTGCTATGGTTGGAGTTAGCTCGCCCATAGCAACCTATATCTTTTCGAAATGGCCATAAAACTTTATACATGTTCCAGACCCCTTATGAATCAGTTTACATCTGCTTCATCATCCTTTTCATTCGGACCTCACAAATGCGTTTATAGACTTACACAATTTTTTATATATTTACATTTATGAATGTTTATGTGTTTGTAAATTTAGGCCTCACCGAGGCAATGACTAGTGACCGAGACCTTTGGAAATATGCTGTGCTTGAGAAGACCCAGCAAGCCAAGTGAGACCATAACCCGTGGCTTATGCCAGGGGTGTAACCAGCCCACTTATGTGTACCATTCCTTCATTGGACACTAAACTCTGCTTGTGAAGACCTGTTGAGGTAAGTGAAACCAAAATCAAATTCGATGACTGGCATCCATGCCAGTGGAGTGCTAAGAGCATCATCCGAGGGTGATCATTGCCAGAGCAGCTGACTGGGTTCCATGCCGGTGGCACATAAAAAGCACCATTCAAGTATGATCATTACCAGCGTTGCCTTATTGGCACTTGTGCCGGTGGCACGTGAAAAAATATTCAAACGAGGTCGTTGCCAGTGCCACTGGACTAGCTCCTGTGCAGGTGGCACGTAAAAACACCATTTGAGCGGAGCCACTGCCAGTACCGCCTGACTAGCCCTCATGCAGGTGGCACGTAAAAGCACCCACTACACTCTCAGAGTGGTTGGCGTTAGGAAGGGCATGCAGTAGAAACTCTGCCAGATCAGATTGGAGCCTGGGGCAGCCATCTGGTTCGCCAGTCCTCAGTTAAATTGTCCAACACATGCCAGCATGGAAAAGACGTTAAACGATGATGATGATGACGAGATATATATATATATATATATATGCTGGTAGATATAAGTAGATAAGTTTTCTATATATATGTAAGTGTGTGTGTGTAGGAGTAAGTACTGTCCACCTTTTTCATCTACTACCAAATTTCTAAGCTATTTATCATCATTAACTTGAAATTTTCTTTGATCTACAATAGTTAAGATGTCCAGCTTTACTTTTCCTTAGATACTCTGACTATAGTTGTTATCACTCTTTTCTTTCTTTCCTTATTACACTGATAAAATATAAATAATAAATTCCTTTGCTTAACTACTATATATAGAATGTTCCAAATTTACACAGTTCTCATTTAGCTCTGCCTACCAAGTAAAGTTGGTTGATATCAGTGGATTAAATTAGCATTTTCTTCTGAAGACCTGGCATCTCAAGGTGATAATGTGGTCATCTATGTAATGATTATTGCACAATATACTACTATCCACTAGTGAAACACATGTAAAGATTAATTTGTGATGTTATAATAAAGTGTTTAACTAAGTCTCCTGCTAAATTCTGCTCTCAGATATACATTCTGTAAATTATATTTAATATTTGATTGGAAGTTGGATATACATGGATTTATATGAAGTGCTAAGAATTGGTTAACTGTTATGCTATCTAAATATCTACACACACATACACACATATATGTATGTGTGTGTGTATATGTATGATTGTTTGTATAGACAGATAGATAGAAATGCTTACCATTCCAAAAGCTACCAATTAAATTGAAGTACACGCAAAATAGTGATAACAGGATCTTCAAGTTGTACTAAGATTTCTTTGATATGGGACCAAATTAACAAGCTATCATATGAAGGAAATCATTAGTTTAGGGAGGGGTTATTATACCCCCCAAATTATTTTATTCTATTCTGTCCTTTTAAATTTTTTTGTGATTTAAAAAAATAAACTTGCAAGTGCAACAGCTGGAACCGCTTTCATGAATGTTCTATTAATCCTTTCTACTAAAGCACAAGGCCTGGAATTTGGATAGGGAGCCTAGTCAATTATGTTGATCCCAGTACACAATTGGTATTTATTTCATCAACTCCAAAAGGATGAAAAGTAAAGTTGGCCTTGGTGGAATTTGAACTCAGAACGTAAAGAAGGACAAAATGCCGCTAAGCATTTTGCCTGGCTTGCTAATGATTCTGACAACTTGCCGCCTTCTGATGTTCTATTAATGCAATATATAAATTTATTCAATATGAAAATATTTATTTTCAAATAATAAATGAAGAAAAGAAAATCTACCGCCACTGTTTGGTAACCCCCCCCCCCCACAAAAAAACTTGGAACACTTCTAAGCCACTTTTAACTCTTTTGTCACCAACCTGTCTGTGACTGTTCTGTTTCTCTAATACAAAACTTCATTTCAAGAGTTCACATCTAAACCAAAATCTTCCAACTTAATATGTTAGACTGTTATTTTGCTAACATTAATGTGGTAATGAAAATATTTAGTTGTTTTTGTAAATATTTTGCAATGAATAATAATTTTCAAAATTAATTAAAACCTATAGATAATCTATTTTATTTGAAATAGGGTCATAAAAGAATTATACCCGTCCACCAACCTGATTGAAACTGACTTTAATACTTCAATACAAAACTTCTTTTTTTTGTATGTGTTCATAATTAAATTTAAATCTTCCATTAACATGTAATATATGAACCTTTTCTTCCAAATACCAGCCCAGTTTAATCTATTAAATAATGAAAGATTATTTCTTCTAATAAATATTTCAATAAATCCCTTTGAAATTCTTGATTATTTTCAAAATTAATCAGAAGAAATAGGTAATGTATTTTGTTGAAATATGGTCACAGAAGGGTTAAAAGATTTAATTATGGAGCTGTCACGAATTGTTACAGAATGAAAATATTCAAACTAATAACACTGAAAAACCCTGTCTGCAACTGAGACAGAACTTATCCATTTTACAACTGGGCCAGAACATGGTGGTTTGAAAAATAGCAAGAACTGTTTGAATTTTCTGACATTAATTGAAATTCAGCTAAAATTTACAAATAACCAATTTGCTCAGAACACATTTATTCCCATCAGATACAGAAATTAAAAGGAATTAGGACTATAAGGAGCTGGAAAAAAAGAAAAAGAAGACATCAAGCTAGAAATTAGATGGAATTCTTTAGAGAAATATTAAAATACAAAGTGCTTTACAAGTTGAGCCTGTCTCGCTAAAAGGACAAAATGACTGTGCTAGTACCATGATAAAGTAGCTAAGGAACAAACAACATATTCCTAACCAATCACAGAAAGCTAACTTCAAAAATAATAAATTAAAACTTCTCTAAGATGTAAGAGTAATTAAAATTAAGTTCCTACATATGAATATATATGTGTATTTTATTCAAACTAAATGTTTTTTAGACTTGACATTTGTATTGAGTTCCTTGTCAGTTATTGTTACTTAGTGTTTTCAAGAATTATTATACACGCATACATTTTTTCAATATAGTTCTTGTTAATGTTCTAGTACCAGGTTTCCTGCTGATGGAGACAAGTGTTTTTTCAACTACAGTTCAAAACACAAATGACACTTCCCCCAGCTATAATGGTGGAGTATCATTTGTGATTTAATTTTTGAAGTCTGGTTGAAAAAAAATAATCATCTTTGTCAGCAGGTATCTCATGTACCAGAAAATTAACAATAATTCTTATAAAAAGAAATGTTAATCTACCTTCTTAATGTTGAGTACTCACTGTACCCACAAGTGTGTGTATGTATGTGTGTGTACACATACATACATAACAAAAATATGTATGTATATAGCTAATATCTTTTTGTCAGCAATATTAAGTGACTGTGAAAGATCACATGGCAAATGATACCTAGCCTGTCCTTCAATTCCAAACTAGCTTTAATGTACTTAAAATATATTTCTTTTTAACACAGCACAATTCTGAATGATTAGCAGCAGGTTTTGATAGTCATTCCTTTCCAAAAAGGAGAACAATACTAGCAAGGTAAAATGGTTCTATACAATGTTATCAGTATTTCTTACCCTGTCCTCCCTACAATATTTATTCTGTAAATAATTAAAAAAAAAAAAAAAAGTCAAGAAGATGATGCAAAAATGAATATACTATATTAATTACAAGAAAAATTAGAGCTTGTTCTGAATAAGAAGTTAAATGCTATGAAGATGTCCACATCATTTCTAACTATAAATAGTTGTTGGTTAATGTGAAGAGATGGGCTCTGGTCAGTGGTAGATGTCAAACAAAAGGTTTTAGTGAACCTTCCATATATAAATACAATGACGTTTGTCTACAGACAACCTTTGGCAATCTAAAAAGAGAGCTTCTATGCAGTTGCTTCCCCCAATAGAAATAGAAAAATTACATCAAATCACACTATTCCTTAAAAAAAAAAGTTGGGCACATCTAATTCTAGATATGCAAATAGACAAACTTGATCATGGCTAGAACATCTTTAAGCATGTGTTTGTTTATTTAGAGATAAACAACAATAGTAAACTGCTTTTGTTCCCAGTCATAGATGGAACATGGATACATAAGAGAATAATTCTACTGCATAACAGATGCTGGTTTCATCCTTATTAAGTGAAGCCCTCATCAATTTAAATCAACTTCCCTGTTAAAAAAAAACATGCACCCACAAAACTTTGAATAATGTGGTGCAGAGTCAACATTTTATTAAATACTTATACAACTCCAACTAAATGTATTGAGTGCTACATTCTTTAATTTGTTCATGCATTCATATAACTGCTCCACTCATGTTTTTTTTATTTTTAAGATAATAGAGTATAATTTGAGCTTCAGCCTTGAGAATATCGATGTAGATTTGATAAACAACATGAAAAAATTAAAATTCAAAGGTGCAGGAGTGGCTGTGTGGTAAGGAGTTTGTTAACCAACCACATGGTTCTGGGTTCAGTCCCACTGCGTGGCACCTTGGGCGAGTGTCTTCTACTATAGCCTCAGGCCGACCAAAGCCTTGTGAGTAGATTTCGTAGATGGAAACTGAAAGAAGCCTGTCATGTATGTGTGTGTGTGTGTTTGTGTGTCCGTGTTTGTCCCCCCGCCATCGCTTGACAACCAATGCTGGTGTGTTTACGTCCCCGTAACCTAGCGGTTCGGCAAAAGAGACCGATAGAATAAGTGCTAGGCTTACAAAGAATAAGTCTTGGGGTTGATTTGCTCGACTAAAGGCTGTGCTCCAGCATGGCCGCATGAAACAAGTAACAGAATCCTTCTAGCTCCTTTCTAGACACTTGAAACATTTACATGACAAACATCAAATGATCACCAAAAGTACACATTCTTGTTAATAAGACAAAAAACACAGGAAACAAAACACATCCTTGCAGTACAACAAGAAAGCCAACCTTTCTCTTCAAGCTATTGGCCACTAAGTACCTGGAAATACCAGCCAATGCCTTGCTGGCTTATGCACAATTGCTGCAGGGTATATAACCTGGCAGCCGTGCTTATCACACAATCTCACATGTAACTTCATGCTACCAAATTGTTTACTTTTCCAAATGATATACCCAGCAGAATGCCAACTAACTGATGCCAACATGGAGCAAGTAATGAAAGAACTGATGTTACTAGATAGTTAAAACACCCATTGTGATCTGAACTGACCATGGAAAGCCTAAATATTCTAACCTTGAAACCGTTTAAAATTTCTTTTAAAATTTCTCTCCATTCTGATGATGCTGCCATGTTTTGTACCCAAGAAATTTTATGTGGAGCCAATTCAACTGGCTATTAAACACACACATACACCAAACAAGGGTTCTTCCTTAGCATGAAATGAAGCCTGGAACCACTGTGTGTTACACAACAACTTATAATTAGAAAAAGAAAAAAAACTAAACAAAGACCCTATTTTTTGTGACACCAAGTGTAACTTTCATGACTAGCCCTTGTGTATGTAACAGCCAATGTGTGTATCTCTACAATGGAATATATCAACATGTAGAAGGCACACAAATAGTAGTAGATATCTTCATTATCAAACAATACAGAATGGATTAAGGAGCTGAATTTGTGTATGAGTGGAGAAACAAGAATGAAAGCATGAGCTACTGTAGAGATAATACTTTAGACAAAAAAAAAAACAAAACAAAAAAAAACACACATCTCTACATGGTTTCTTAATCTGCTAAAAATAGCACTAATCTCCCTCAAATCACACTTTACAAAAAGACACTTTGGATAATGTCCTGGAAGAGACAGTATGCTTTTGATTATATAGGTTTGTCTGATTAGGGTTGTCCAAGGGCTAAACAACAACACTGAACTATGAGAAACAAAAAAAAGAAAGCGACAAAAAAAAAAATAAAATAAAGCAAAAAGTCAATATCGAGATGTCACATGCAGAAGAAACTAGTAAACACAGACACTGACCTTGTGCTGCACCGCCATCGTGACCTGATACTGCTTGCTGTGCTGCTGCAGCTGCTGCTGTTTTAGCTGCATATAAATTTGCTTCTTCCTGCGCTTTACCAATATTTTTTTTATACCGAATTCGTTTATTTCCAAACCAGTTCGATACCTGCAGCGAAAAGATTTGAGAAATCTTAGGGGCAAAGGTGCAGACAAGTTTAACACAGAGCAAACACAATAAATTATTCATCAAAGGATATTTTGAACACTCTGAATCATTAAAGACACAAACACAACACAATACAAGGTATAGAACAGAAGAAACCCAGTCACAGGCATTGTATTTGGTATTTATTGTTTTAACAAATATTTCGTGTAAAAAAAAAATTTAAAAACCCCCAAAATTCTCAAATTAATCATAGTTATTTAACAGCTGTTTCTTTTGGCTTTGTGCTTCCTAATTCAGCTCAGTATACACTTTTGATCAAAGGCATCAAGACAATGCTCATCATATCTTTGTTCAAAATATAATGTCTCCAGGATTACATTTTCAGAATGAATGTCTCCTCTTCATTTAATTGACTAACACCCTTTCCCTCTTCGGTTGCATTTGTGCCAATATTAGACAACATTAATATCTAATTCAATTTTTGTTTTTCTAATCAGTTAGTCAGATGATGACAGCAGTGTCCATGACCCCTGTAGGTTCTTCCAAACTGATGAGGGTGATGCGGTTGATATCCAACTCGAACATCAGCAAAGAGCAAACTGAAAGTCTGATCCAAAGGCCTGTAACAGAATAAACCCTGTTAAAGGTAACAACAACCATGTGGCAGAACAAAAACCTGCTAGATTGAAGGATGAATTGACAATTAAATGATATAACACAAATTCACACAAAAACATATATATGAGAAACATATTTCATTTGCTGAAATTGAACAGATCATGCTTGTATGCATTGGATGAGCATTATGCTGCATAATTTGCATCTTAATTCCATTGACAAACAAAGGCAACTATTATGAACAAATATGCCAGACATAATTTTCCTTTCTTTTTATACCCGCTTATTTAAAAAAAATTTTTTTTACCAAATACGTATGTAACAATACTGTGACTAATATCTGAAGGTATATAACCATGAACCAATTAATGAAAAGGTTAAATAGTTTACATAAGTCATTCATAGAATGATGAATAACAACAATACATAAAAAAAAAAAAAAAAACCATGCAAAACAAAATGTGTGTTTTATTTTTGTTTTGCCAAACAGAAAACAATTTTGTGTTAAAATAGCTTTACAATGATTTTGGAATTCACAGAAAGAATTATACATAGAAATGATGTAATGATCAAAGTTACAAATTATTGACAACAATAAAAACTATCAAACATAAATTTTTAAAAAAATCCAACATACTTTCAAGCAATAAAATAAAATGTAAAATGACTGTTACATTCTGATACTGCAATTTCACCTACTTAAACAAATAAACTAAACAGTATATAATGCATTTAATTTCGTTTTTTTTTTTCTTTTTCTTTGTGTAAAATAGATCAAGAGACTTTGTAGTAGCTGAAATTTCACTATGTCTAGAAGTTAGAAAATTTAAAGACAAAAGCAAATTAATAAAATTAGCAAAAAGAAAAACGAAAAATGAATTTTAGATTTTGTAAGTGATCATGTAAAACATTTCAAATGAGCCATATAAAAATTGCAGAAAATATTTTTAGTTGTAATTTTGTGTGTGTGTGTATGAGGTTATATCATGCTGAAGAGATTTCTATAAAGAATGAAATGCAGTAATATACATGATTATCACTTGACTAGAAATTTTAAGGAATTTGTAGTAAGTAATGAATGAAAGAATGAATAAATAAATAAATAAATATGTGAGTTCTCTACATCTTTTTCCTAATAATTTCTTAATTTCAAATCCAAATTCCCAATCCTGCCAAACATTATGAAGAAATGATTATCTCCCTTGTAATTGCTTCTTAGGGGAAAATATGCATGCGTGTGTGTGAGTGTGTGTATTCAAAGTTGAGACCTCTCTGAAACTCCTTTGAGTTTCTCATTCTGTTCTCACAGCAACTTACAATGAGGCCTTTTTTTTTTTCTCTTTCACATTATACATACATCTTTGCAGATCTTCCCAGACTAAGATTACGTGTGTATATATGTGTGTGTGTGTATGCATACTCACACACAGTTTCTTTTTCCCCCTTTCACACTTTTTCTCTCCCTATATCAACACAAAATGAATCTACGGTTATACATGGGTAAACAAATGTAATGTTAAGTGAAGTGTAGATTCCAAATGTTTAGGTTTCAGACTTAGTCAGCAGAAAATGAAAGCTACCATGATGCTTTATGAGTGAAATATTTCAAACCAAGTATGTATGTCTATAAATACATACATATGTATACACACACACATGCATACAGAGAAACATTTACACACACACACACCTTCTGTTTATCTGCAGAAATATAGTTTATATTTGTCCATGTAATTATGATCTCATTATTGTGTCCATTCACACATCTCCATTGATATAAATTCATTCATAGGTTGTTTTTTTCCCTTATAAGTCGATCATTTTCTATTTATCAATTATTCTTCAGGCAGTTATTGTTTACACTGCCCCTTCAGTCTAGGATAATAATAATAATAATAATAATAATAATAAATGCCCTGATGCAGTACTAGACTGTGGCATGCCCTGATATAGTACCTGACTGGAAGTGCTATCATGTACATTGTTTAGTCTTGGTATAAAAGATGGGCCACAGCAAATATTCTGCTCAATACCACAGACTTGCTTGTCAGCTGCTTGACCTTAACCATTTGAGTATGTCCCTTAGTGGCTGACAATATGTGCATCTCTGATCATGAGCAGAAGTAGTGGGGGAAGCATCATAGCCAAGTGTCGAGAGGAATTTTTTGGGGTTTGGATAATTCACCTCTGGAAACATGGGTGTTTCGTTCAACATCTTTAAACAACTCTTATTCAGGGACCTTTTGAGCGGGATGGGCTACTCGACCTGAAGAAAATTCTAACCAGGCCCCACCTGCAAAATCATGCACTGTTTATCTTCATATGAGATCACCATGGCATGCACATATGGTTGTGATGCATGTGCCTGGTGTACCCTTATTCGATGGGTATACTGGGTTTCGTATATTTTACCCCAGTGTCAATTTGATGGCATGCACAGCTCTCTCACTCAATAATAATAATAATAATGACAGAACATGCTCAGAAAACAGCTTTATTGGGGACAGCGAGGATCTTGAGATTGGTACTTGGGTGTTAAGTATTATAGAAAGAGACTCTGTGAGACTTTTAACAACAGGTTGCTGTCTGCTCTCACAGAATTAACTGGAGTAAATGAAATTGAGAGTTCTGAGTAGTGAAATGAAAATAATAATAATCCTTTTTACTATAGGCACAAGGCCTGAAATTTTGGGGGAGTGGGCTAGTTGGTTACATCGACTCTAGTGCTCTACATCAATGCCGGAAGGATGAAAGGCAACATCAACCTTGGCAGAGTTCGAACTCAAAACACAAAGATAGACAAAAAGCCACCAAGCATTTTGCCTTGTGAGTTAACAATTCTGCCAGCTTGCTGCCTTAGATACTACTACTACTACTACTACTACTACTACTACCAACAACAACAACAACAACAACAACAACAACAACAACAACAACAACAACAACAACAACAACAACAACAGCAGCAGCAGCAACAACAACAACAACCACAACAACAACAACAACAACAAAAATAACAATTTTGGGATACAGTGACAATAGAATTGGATAGAATGTTGAATACTAATCAGAATTATGAGCTCTTTACCAGTATATGTTGCAAAAAGAACCAACACCACAATAGCATAACTAACTAACATACCAAGAAGCATTGCAACAATGGAGGTGAAGCTAGACTTCTACATCATTGATGCTGTAGTTGTTGCTAGCCCTGCGCCACTGCCAACCCACCCCACTCACTCTGATCCAACAGACCACTGATCAAAGGCGCCTCAAACAGTAACCATCTTGAATTGTCTTTGTTTCTTAAGATGTCATCATAATCGACACCATTATCACCTCATTGTCTCATTTCTATATACTCACATATATGAAAGAGATCAGCTCTGATAGAGCAGATAGATCTATAATCACAAAGGTCTTCCAGCTCTCTTTCTCTCTCAATGCTACATTTCTTCAGGAATAGTTACTTCTTGAAATGAGTATCCGCATGCTGCTTCTTCGTATCATTTCTCCTCCTTTACTATTTTACATTTATTTCTCTATGATTAGAATAGCCATGTTTTTCTAGTTAAAACAATTGTTTTCACAGCCAGATTTCCTTCCTCAGACCACATCACTCAGCCATAAAATGTCATACAAGGAGAGAAAGAAAGAGAACGAGAGTAAAAATAAGACAATGGCAGTGGTTGTAGTTGGGCTTGAACTCACAACTATATGGTTAGTGGTTAGGCAAATTAACCACACACACCTCGATTACTGTGTCTTACAGGAGAGCCTATTTACTCTGCAAGAAACAGCAACTAGATCTCCATAATCTGATTAGTTATGAATGAAGTTTCATATTCCAATAAACTGGAACACAACAAAACAAGAGCGAAGGGGGAGCCCCTCCCACCAACTATATATATAAATAAAAGAGAAATGAGATATTTTACCCAAAGATTTTGAGAAGCGGAAGTAAACTACTCCACCCAGATGCACTCCTGCACAAGCATAAGCACATGCACTCTTCCTGCACACACACACACACACACACACACACAGACAGAGGAATCTGAAAATAATATTTCTAAAAAGTGCTGTAAACTGAAATGCTCAATAAACAAACCATTAAACAGAACTTTAAAATGATCTGAAATATGAATCACATATGTGAATGAGGTATATGTATGTGTGTGTGTGTGTGTGAACATTTATATATATTCATTCATGAGAGTACAAGAGCAAACGAGACAGTGTGCATATGTGTGTATGTGTCTGTTAGGTTAAGAGTTTTTATAAATGACTGAAATAGGTTTGTTTTAATGGATGCAATTTTATTGAAAATAAGACACAAGTGGGCAGACATAAATTCAGTGATGAATTCAGAGCAATGGATAAGGTGGAGAGTATATATGCAGATGAGGGTGGGTGTGTGGGTGTGTGTGTGTGTGTGTGTTTCTCACATGCACTGTCATCAGATGCAAAAAAACTGCCTTTTCCATAGCTATGACAAAAACTGAATTAAAATATATGAAAATAAAATAAAAAATAAATAAATAGAATTTATGAAATCATTAGATGGGTGTAGTAGATAATTTACTCGTATTTATTGACTGACAGTGATGGTAATTTATTTTTGATGTAATTAAGCAAAGGCATTAAAGAATTTGGATAGGTGTAAGTAATGGGCAACTGCCTTAATTTCAACCAGTTAAAAACAAATAAACAAACAAACAACAAAAAGCACATGGATGATTTAGTTTAAATAATATATTTATAAGTGTTTGTATGACATAGCACAGCAGCATGAAATTACCCAAAATCAACAAAATATACAAAAAAAAACCCCAAAAACATGTAATCAATAAATACAATTAGAGAAATATGGTAGCATTCTCTGAAGGCACTTAAATTACATTTGGAGAAAAAAAAAACAAAAAAAACTGATGTTCCGAATGGTTGTGGTCAACCTAGGGTGATGTTTCCATACCAAATTGATCTTCTATTTGACTGGATCTTCAACCATTCAGATTATTCTGCCAAATCTAATGCTTATTTATTCACACTGATTTGAATTAATTATGCATTATCTTGTTGCTTTGGGATTTCAGTATGATTGTATATTTTTAGAATGACATATCTGGATAAGTATGAGTCCAGATCTGGTTGGTTTGAACATAAAACAAGCAGAATATTTAGGCAAGATTTGGCTGGTTTAAATGCTAAAGGGTTAAGCCTACAAGTGGGCTATTATATCGTTCAGTCTACAAGAGTTGCCAAATCACATACTGAATCACCACTGATTCAAAGAAAGGTCACATTGGATAATGTAGTCTTAGATGGGCTATGCATGAAGAACAAAATGACCCAGTGGTTATGGCTGGAAGAATTTTAATCATGCCTGCTTGATCAGAACTGATTTAATAGATAAGACAAAGTAGTCCTGGGTGGGATTTGAACCATTGTCCAACATTTCACATCTTTCTTTTTTAATTCATGGTCATGTAGATTTCTACTTGATGTTAGAACTGGGTGTTTGGATTTTTGCAGCTGAATATAAGTGTTGGTGCTAAAGAGTCAACTACCAATCAGAAACATAAACTGATTATTAACCATGCATTAATGCACTTCTTAGAAACATCACACACACACACACACTCACACAGTTGTATCATGAGTGGGTCATTCATTATGACTGCAATAAACACACACTTCTTTATTTGTCATTTTGCCAATTGGTTAACAGCTCAATCAATTAGGTTTATCAAAGTCCTTTCATTGCCATTTGTGATCTCATCAACAGCATGCAGAGACTGTTTCAGATCTGTCTGTCCATCAGGTCAGTCTCTCTCCTGGTTTACAGGTTCTATATTTATGAGTGAGAATGTATGTGAGAGAGGGACTGAGAATGGGGAAAAAAGAATGTATAGGCATATATGAGAGCATATATGTGCATTTGTGTGGTGTAATGAACTCTGTGAGAGAATGTGTGTGTGTGCCCAAAATTTACACACACACACACACATAACCTTTGAAACAGGAATCAATATAATCTGAATCCAGCCAGGAAGACAGCTAAGTAATATCTCACTGCCCTTCTTGCTGCTGACAAAAACAAACAAAAAAAACCCAAAACACCTACACTCTTAACATCTTGTGTAACATGAATCTATACAGCATTGCATCTGTCTGTCAGTAACATCTGAAAACCACAAGAATTTAACCAGCCTTGTTTATATTTGTTTTAAAAGAAGTCGGAACTGCCTAATCCAAGGGAGAAAACTTTAATGTCTTCCTCTATCAGTTACATCATTCTGTATCATGCATTAACACTGATCCATGTGTTGCAATTTTTTTGTCTGAAATCAATTTATTCAAATTTTCATTGAAAAATGGTCACTAGTCATTATTCAAGTGACAAGTCATTAATGAATTAAAGGTAGATAAGACATTAGATGTGATACCCTCAACGATATATCAATTTCTTCCTTGCACATTATGTCTGTCTGTCTTCAATCCATCAAATTTTTACAGTTAAAGACTCAGGCAATATATTACTTCAAGATTGATTGGGCACTGAAGCTTTTGCAGATGTAGTTGGTCCAATCTAGGACTTAATGAGAGGGCTGCTACATTCTCCTCTTGAGATCTTGTAAGTGATATCACTCTTGAGACTAATATTTGAATGCAGAACAAAAGGAAGAGGTCAACTTTATTCTTACATACATCGATAAAATTCATACATACTTGATTTTGTTGTTTTTGATGAAAGTAACAGTTTACTTACAAATGTCATAATAGATAAGGTGCAAAAAGGTCAGGAACAAAAATTTTTTCCGATGTTTATGTGTTTATGTCTCTGTTATGATAATAATCCAAGGAGCTTTCTCCTGATGGTTCTTTCTTTTTGGATTGCTTGGCACTTCTTTATCCAATCTCACCCTCCATAAGTATCATGTGACTGTGCCAGTGAAGTCTTCTCGTTAGTATGCTAAATTTAATTTTTCCTATACCTACCAAACTTTTCCCTCAACTCATTTACGCTATGTCTATCTATTTACACAGAATGCAAGATAAATCAGAAGAATTGAAATAAATTTAAATAATGCAAAAACTCACTATAGATTATAAGAAAATATTAAAAGAATGTAAGCACATTCTTTCTGTATAACTGACGTATTAGAAAAAAAAACAAAGTCTTCAGATAGACTGTTTTACAGTTTGTTGCCTACTCCTCAGGGAAAACATACCTGGCTTCTTTCCTTAATCAATATGAGCTGCTAATAAAGCAGCCATAAATTAGGTTAACAAAGTGATGGATAGCCTAATTTGGATATTTGTGCTTTTGGTGGCTTGTCATTAACTAAACGATGTCTATTTACACAGCATAAATCATAAGAAATTAAATTCAAATATCATTGTGAATTAAAGAAGAATAAGAATGTAAACACATTCTTTCTATACTATTGATGGTCAAAAAAGAAAGTAGGCATTGACTGACTGACAGTTTTACACTTTGTTGCACACGAACATTAATCCTCTAACAGAGCATACTTTGCACATCCTCTTCAATAAGCACCCTATTTCACAAGCATTCATCACACTTTGAACACAAGCATCACACAATCTGCTGAACGCTTTTCTTGCAAATCAAACACGACCACTAGTGTATTCTTTTCTGCCACTAAAAACTTCTCACATTGACTATGTCCTTGAGACCACACTCTACAATCTTAAAAATCACAGAGCATATTGAATAATAATCTTTTAGATAGACTACACCAGAACAAAAAATAAATAAATAAAATTAAGGTGGTCTACTTGATTAGATCTGACAAACAGCAGTACAACTACAGTAATACTGTACTCACATTACTAACACAACCTGTACTCACATTACTAACATTAACCTACAACACACTAACAAGAGAGCTTCTATATCATGAAACAACCATGTAGATACATTAGCCAAATCTACATCAAATCATTGCTGACCATTTTACAATAGGGTAAGATATATCAGATAAGGGAATCTGAACATGAACACCTTTAATTATAGGTCTAGTGGACAGGAGTTAGCCTGGGGTTGAAAAACAATAACTATTTGAAAAGAATCAATATGGAAATATGTATGATGAAATAAAGTGGTTTTTTTTGTTTTTTTTTTGTGCCTTTGGTTTCTCAGCTAATCGCCTTAAACTAAGAAACAATAAGAAAACAAAAATACTACAAATATCTTGTAAATGTATACATACTGAAATGCAGAGAAAACAAATGTGTGCACGTGTGCACACACACATATACACGTGTGTATGTGTTTTATTTGTGTATAGAATATGTGTAAGTATACTCTTTCGTTGGTTAAGCAATTCAAAAACTCCCAACACACACACACACACACACATGCCTACATACAAATAAGTTTATATATGAATTCATATATTATCATATATGAGAATATATATAAATACACACACACACTTGCATGATTACTCACTCACATACGCATATACATAACAGACAGTGGCAGCGGCAAAAAAAAAAAGAAAAAAAAAACAACAACAATAAAGTGAGACAGATTTTTACAATAATTGGCAGCGACACCAATGACCCAACTCACTATAAACTCTTGCTTGCTTTCTCACACATAAAATTGACCCCATATCAGGCTGCTTAGTTATATAAACTGGCAAATATGAGTTATCCAAAGATAAAAAAAAAATGTATTATGGAAGAAACTAGAAACTTATTTCACAGCAGATATGAACTAAGGGGTGGTGGTGGTGATGGTGATATAATAAGGGATGCGAAGGGAATGTTTGTTTTTCTTCTTTGCCTTTTACCCTCCAAAATTCAAGAGTTGCAAGTGTTTAAATCAGATGGAAACATGTGTTATAAGTTTAGATAATATAAAGTAACACTTTCAAAACATCCTTAAATAAATAAATAAATATATTCCACTATTGCTACTAGTTGTGATATTAATAATAATAACGATAATAATAATAACTAACAACACCAATAATAACAACTGTTTCCACTATAGGCACAAGGCTTGAAATTTGGGAGAGGGAGCTGGTTGATGTAATCAACCCCAGTATTTGACTGGTACTTATTTCACTGACCTTGAAAGGATGAAAAGCAAAGTCAATCTCGGTGGAAATATAATAATAATAATAATAATAATAATAATAATAATAATAATAATCCTTTGTACTATAGGCACAAGGCCTGAAATTTTGGGTGAGGGGGACAGTCGATTAAATTGATCCCAGTACTCAATTGGTACTTACTTTTATTGACCCTGGAAAGATAAAAGGCAAAGTCGACCTCAGCAGAATTTGAACTCAGAACGTAAACACGGATGAAATGCCGCTAAGCATTTTGCCTTGCATGCTAATGATTCTGCCAGTTTGCTGCCTTTAACAACAACAACAATAATAATCCTTTCAACTATAGGCACAAGGCCTGGAATTTGACGGGAAGGGGACAGTCAATCACATTGACCCCAGTACTTGACTGGTACTTAACTTATTGACCCCAAAAAGTAAAAGTCAACCTTGACGGAATTTGAACTCAGAACATAGCGACGGGTGAAATACTGTTAAGTATTTTGCCCAATGTGCTAATGATTCTGCCAGCTCACCACCTTTAACAATAACAGTAATGATAATTCTTTCAAATTTTGGCACAAACATTGGCCAGTAATTTTTTTTAGTTGGAAGTGGTTAGTCATTTATAATGGCCTCAGTGCTCAACTGGTACTTTATTTTATCAAGGCCAAAATAATGAAAGGCAATGTTGACATTGGTGGGATTTGAACTCAGAGCGTAAAGAGCTGGAGGAAATGTGGCTGAGCATTTTGTCTGACATACAATTCTGCAAGCTTGATATTACACTGACCTTGATTACACTGACCTCAGTGCTCTAATTGGACTTATTTTATTGACTCTGAAAAGATGGATAAAAAACGAAATGAACAGCAGTAGAATTTGAACTTGGGACATAAAAAGCCACAAGAAAAACTGTGAAGCATTTTCACCAATACATTAGCAATTCTGCCAACTCACCACCTTTAATGGTTCCAAACTTTTTGGTAGAAGGCCAGCAGTTTTGAGGTAAGAGGGCAGGTCAATTACATTGACCCCAGTGCTTGACTAGTATTTTATTGACACCAAAAGGATTGAAGGGTAAAGTTGACCTTCGCAACAGCATTTAAAGATCTGGAAGAAATGCTGCTAAACATTGTCTAATGCATTAATGATTCTGTCAGCTCACTGTCATAATAATAAGATTACAGGCAGTGGCTCAAGTGGCTTCTGATCTTAGCTATTTGGAAGTGTTAACATGTACATGTTTTGCCTTGGGCTACAACAAATATTCTGCTCAATGCCACAAATTTGCTTGTCAGTTGCTTGACCTTAACCAGTTGACAATATGTTAATTTCTGATCACAAACAGGAGTAGTGGGGGAACATCATAGCCATGTGTTGAGAAGAATTCTTTGGGGTTTGAATAATTGACCTTAGGAAACATGGATGTTTTGTTCATCATCCTCAAACAACTCATATTCTGGGACCTTTTTAAGTGAAATGGTCTACTTGATCTGAAGAAAATTCTAATCGAGACGCACCTGCAAGGCCACAAGCAGTTTATCTTGATATGAGGTTAGCAAGTCACACACATATGGTTATGATGCATGTGCCTGATATACCCTTATCAGGTGGTCAGTCATGATGAGTATATTGGGCTTTGTATATCTGTACACTTAACAATAATGCTATTTAATTTAGGAATTAGCATTCTGAAGGTGTGATATTGAGGACAAATTAGTTTGATGCTACATGGACTGAAAGGTAAAGAGCCAGAACAAATACTGCAAAGCATTTTTCTGAAACTAATGATTCTACCAATCAACCTACCATTAATAATAATAATAATAATGATGATGATGTTAATGATAATAAAATGAGCATAATCAAAGAATTGAAAGCCACAGATCTCAGTATGGACCACTGATTGTACCTCCCAAAAAGTAAAATTGATAATAAAACAACATCAATAATAAATAGCAATACCTGGCAATCGAAGAACTAATAACCACAGAAACAAATAATATATGCAACAGCCTCTGTGAACACTAAAGTAGCTGAATACCCACTAAAACCCATCCAAACAAACCCTGTGGATGAATAATATCCAGACAAAAATAGAAAATAAGAGAAAGGATCTGTCAATCCTTAATGAAACAAGCAAACAATCAACACTACTAAGCAACAAAAAGAGAAGAAAAATACTATGTAAATACAAAATTATAGAACAAGGTATACTTGAGGTAAAAGAACAGTTAAAGCAAGATATCCTTGCCAAAGCACAAAAAATCTGCCAGTATGGGAAATGCCAATGTTTCTTTGAACAAAACAAACAGTTCAACTCCAACCCCAAATAATTCTACCAAGAAAGAAGTCAACCAAGCACTGCAAAAACTAAGCAACAGGAAGGTACCCAGGCATGACAAGATCCCCAACTTCTGGTTAAAATACCTAACAGAAACACATAAAAAGCTGGTTGAGAAATTTAATGAAATATTAGCAGAGCCAGAGACACTGGCTGAATGGCTTACAGAAGGGAAAACTATCCTAATTCCCAAATCCACTGAAACGACAAACCCACAAGAGACCGATAACTTATCTCCCTACAATTTACAAAGCCTTTACTGCAATATCACAGAGAACGAGCAAGCATCTGGAAGAAAACAACCTGTTTTCAGAAGAGCATAAGGGATGCTGCAAGGGCTTATACGACTGTAAAGATCAGCTACTGATCAATAAAGCCATAAATGAAGACAACCGCAGAAAGGAGAAGGGTCTAAGTATGGCCTGGATGAATTACTGAAAGGCTTTAGACAGCATTCCTCACATATGGATCCTAGAAACACTAGCTATGAACAAAGTAGCACCAATAATCATAAAATATATAAAACATTCCATGAATAAATGGCAGACAATGCTACAGCTCCAGACAAAAGAGGGACTCATAAAAATCAAAGCCATCCCCATTAGAAGAGGAATATTCCAGGGCGACACACTCTCTCTACTCCTTTTCTGCTTGGCACTGATACCTTTATCTGACATGCTAAACAAAGCTGGATGTGGATACTACTGTTATGTCAAAACAATCAGCCACCTCTTATATATGGATGATCTAAAACTGTACACTACAAATGATAAACAACTGGAAACATTACTACAGAGAGTACATTGATTTACCAAAGAAATAAACATGAAATCTGGCTTACAAAAATGTACCAAAGCAACCTTGAAAAGAGGAAAACTAGTTAAGAGAAGCAACATCACACTAGATAAAGCGAATGAAATAAGAAAATTAGACCAAAACCAAACATACAAATACTTAGGAATCAATGAACTAGACACGATACAACACACACAAATGAAAGAGAAAATAAAAAGAATACTATAGACGAGTTAGATTAATACTGAAAACAGAGCTCAATGTGAGAAACAAGATAATAGGCATCAACACTCTAGCTGTCTCAGTTATAAGTTACAGGTAGAATATTCTTAACTGGACTCTACATGAACTAATCAAAATAGACAGGAAACCCCCAAAAATAATGACTGGATTTTGGATGCACCACCCAAAATCTTACATAGAAAAGTTATATATGCAATATATAGTAGGTACATCAAGTATGATAAAAAAATATTCAGACAAATACATAACAAAAACATCAGGACTAACAAATATGTATAACATACAGAAAATAGCACTACTAAGCATTGCACACATCCTATGTAAAACACTTTCAATACAGTATGAGCATCACAACAAACCACAGCACATACCCAAGGTACACAGAGCTGCACTCAGAAGTGTAGTGAAAGGATGTGATGAAAATAAGACCACTGAATAATAATAATAATTGTTTCTCATTTAAACACAAAGCCAACAATTTTGAGAGGAGGGGTAAAGCCAAATGATCAACATTTGTACTGAAGTCTGCTGTTGAAGCTCTAATGATTCTGTAAATTCATTCCCTTATAATAATTTTTTCACTATACATTTACTTCTACAAGAGAAACAACAGAAAAATCTTTTGAACCAAGGCAGGACAGTCAGGTGGATGCTTGATCTATTAGAAACCACTCTGTTAAAAAGAAAATTGTATAGCCAAGATAATGTAATCCTGGAAATATGTTATCTAAAAGTAACAGCACCTTGTATATAAAAAAAAAATAATGATGATTTATTGCAAGAAGTATAAAATTTGCCAGGTTTTCAAGAAGGCAAAATAGCATGACAAAACAAAGATAAAACAAACTAAGTGATGAAAAAGTAAAATGGGTGTATTATTGAGAAGTTTACTCCCTAACCAAGTGGGCTCAGATTCAGTCACACACAGGGTCTTCTACTATAGCCCCAGGCTAATCAATGCCTTGTGTGCAAATCTGGTAGACTGAAACCTAAAAGAACACATTGTATATGCGTGTTCTCAAGCTCACCAGCTCCTGTGAAACCATCCAACTCATGACAGCATGGAAAACAGACATTAAATGATGATGATGAAGATGTGTGTGCTTATGTGTACCATTTGTCTTGGCATCATGATGGCCATAGATGCTATAGATAAGCATCACAGTTATACAAGCGAGGTTGTTCATTTCCAGTCTTTCATGGAAAATGTCTGGTCAGGGAAAAATATTACCTTGCCCGGAAATATGTGGGGTAGGGGGTGGCAACAAGAAGGGCATCGAGCTGAAGAAAATCTACATCAATGATTTCCATCTGACTCATACAGGCATGGAAAGGTGGATGTTAAGTGATGGTGGTGATGATGATTAATTAAAAACTTAGCTGAACGAACTTGACAAGAGTGTCTTGAACAGAGCATACAAAGAAACAACTTTGGTGGAAACAAGCACATAATTCCTTAATTCATATAACCCCACCTCTATCCACCTTTTAGTCATTCTGATTCACCAACACTTTACATTCATTTTTCCATCTATATATTAGAATGTGTGAGCATCCATGTGTGTGTGTGTGTATATATATATATATATATATATATATATATATATATATATATATATACACACACAAATATATATATGCAATTTTGAAATGCATACATCATGCAAACATTCAATTAAACATGTATATAGACAGATAGATACACACATGCACACGTATGTGTGATATATGCATTTTTCGACTGCATATATCATACAAACACACACACAGATATGTGTGCACAGCTACATTGAATCTTAATGTATAACTAATTAATATTGATACCAGTAAATTGTTTGCCATAGCAACAGGCAGTGCTAGCTTTCCCAGTAAGTTTGCAAACTTTATGAATATACGCCAATATGAGTGACCAGTGCTGATGTGAATGACAACAACGATCTCTCACCTTAAGTGAAAAGGGCAGAAATGATGTGAGAAATTAAATTAATGATTTGGAAAAGGGGATTTGAGTAGTAGTAGAGAGAAGAAAGCAATGGTGGAAGTGAACGAAATAGGGAGAGAAGATGGCAGGGTGAGGATGCTTGTGTATAACAAGTTGAAACAGTGATTTTCTTAGCTCCAGGAAGATTTCCAAATATATAAGACATAATCATGTTAAAATTTAGCTGAAACAGTTCATACAGCAGTTATAGATTTTTTTTAAAAACTTGCTATTGGCCAAAGTACACACATACATCCAAGCACGCACGTGCATGTGCATACACACACATAGTGAGGAGAGAGATGGAAGGGAACAGAAATGAAGGTAGTTATTGCTTTTAATGTTAAGCACCAGGCCTGGTGGCATCATTGATCAGACATGCATTTGAGGGAATCTCAACTGTGACCATTCTTGTCATTTTTGTTTTCTTTAGGCCTTACGTGTACAATATATCGTACAAGGTATTAATATATATATATCTATATATATATACACACACACACATACATAGATATATGTACATACATACACACATATATATATATATACATATATATATATATATATATATGAACACAAAAATGTAGAAACTTCTAGATACACCAATACGCCTATATTCTTTTATTTAAATTTGAAGATAGTATTCCAACATGGTTGCATTAAACCCCACCTCGCCTTCCAACCACTTGGTAACCACACCTTCAACTGATGTTAATTTAGGTTGCCATCAGGAAGATACTTCACTCTTGTTCTACGCACACATTCTACCAATTTTTATTTACATTTATTCTACCCAATCTTGAAAATAAAGACCAGATGGAAACATTTTTATTAGAGCACCTACTCAATAAGATAACTCATGAGCTAACACACATATATCTATGTGTGTGTGTATATAA
>NC_068981.1:163096223-163099282 GCF_001194135.2 Octopus bimaculoides
ATATATATACATAAATTTATATACACACACACATAGATATATGTGTGTTAGCTCATGAGTTATCTTATTGAGTAGGTGCTCTAATAAAAATGTTTCCATCTGGTCTTTATTTTCAAGATTGGGTAGAATAAATGTAAATAAAAATTGGTAGAATGTGTGCGTAGAACAAGAGTGAAGTATCTTCCTGATGGCAACCTAAATTAACATCAGTTGAAGGTGTGGTTACCAAGTGGTTGGAAAGCGAGGTGGGTTTTAATGCAACCATATTGGAATACTATCTTCAAATTTAAATAAAAGAATATAGGCGTATTGGTGTATCTAGAAGTTTCTACATTTTTGTGTTCATTTGTATCTAAAGATTGTATGATTATGGCTGCTTTTCTATGTGTATGTGAACGTAACTTACTGCATCTGTGCATAGATGCATGCATGTATGTATAGTTGGGCTGTTGTTACTTGGTCACAAATCGACTTCCATAATGTGTGTATGTAGAGTGCATTTTCAGATGTGTGTATGAGTGTGTATGTGTTTCACTGTCTCAAGGTAAATGTATCTTTGTTTCTGTGTATGCATTTGTGTCAGGTTGCTTTGGATGCAACTAGTAACATGTAATGTAACACAACCTGTTACATGGTCAGGTGATTGGTAAGTAAAACAGTACCTCAGGCAGGCTGCTAGAAACCTAGCACGTCAAAAATAGGGGCTGTCAAAAAGTTGATTGAACCCAGCATAGAATTAATGAGTACCCAGTAATATTGTGTGGGTGGACACAGGAATACTGAAGTAGTGAACAAGTACTCTGTGAAATATTTTTGGGAAAGATGGACACCTAGTCCTTAGAAAACCAAGCAAAAAAAAAGGGCTAGATGGGGCTCCTTA
Organism: Octopus bimaculoides; assembly: GCF_001194135.2. Taxonomy (NCBI): domain Eukaryota; kingdom Metazoa; phylum Mollusca; class Cephalopoda; order Octopoda; family Octopodidae; genus Octopus; species Octopus bimaculoides. The sequence goes on from NC_068981.1 coordinate 163,097,104, forward strand.
GCCATAGTGGGAGCAATTTACCTACACTGCCCTGTTGCCTTCTGGATGTATATAGGAAATCAAAAGCTAGAGGAGTGCATTCAAAAAGAAAAACAAACTGTAGTTATTAACTTAATGAAGTTCCCAACAAACTGGATTAGAGTTCCAGGAGTTTTCTGCAGCTGGAAAGAGATACCAATAATTTTGGCTCTCCTTTGTTCCTGGATCCATTGTCCTGGCAGCAAATATAGCTATGTAGGGAAATACACACCTCCAGCTCCACTATAAAGCTTCATGGCATATGTTTCTTCTCCAGCAATGGGAATTACAGATCTTCAATTTCAGGGGTGGTGGTAGGTGTGATAGTGGTGATGTAATCAAGCACACATTGGCAAAGATGAAATACTGCTACTTCCATGCTTGTGAGGAGACTTTGTAGGTGCAGCAGGATCGGTAACAGTTTCAATTCTCTAGTTAACTGCATGGTTGTGTCATCCATTTCTGCTGCTCTTTAAGATCAAAATATCAAATGATCCGCAATTGAGAGAGAACTTGAAATGGGATATACAATCATCAAAGGACCACAACAGAAAAAGATGGTCAGCTCTGAATATGGCGGTCAACAAAAAGCAGTGTTTAAATGCACGATACAAGTGAGGGGGTTGGATTAGATTGCTACACAAGTATTCTATTCGTGTTATTTTAAGGCAGTGGATTGGCAGAATCCCTGAGGGTTAGACAAAACGCTTTACAGTGTTTGTACTTTTTACCTTCTAAGTTCAAATTCTACCAGGCCAACATTTAGTGTTTGTCTTCCCAAAATCAATGACATAACATACCAGTATAGTACCTCATTACAACAGCAGAATTGCCAGGGCATGAGGTAATATGCCTTTCCCCACTGTTAATTTAAATGCTGCATTATCAGCTTTGCTTCCATTGAGAGCAGTCAAAGAATCAAGATATAGCTCTATCCTCTTCTTTGATATTGAGCTGGGTCAAAGATAAAAGGATCAACAGCGTATTTGCTTGCAAAAGCATGAGCAAAGTGATGCCTGAAGTACATGACAAGAAAAACAGTGAAACAACATTGCTGTTATAGTAGGCAACCTGAAGCAATTCAGAATTATTTTACTCTAGCTCTAGCAATGATCACTCCAGTTTTTTCTAAGACTATAAAATGTGATTTGAAAGAGATATGATAGCTCTCTTTGTTAAGCTGAGTAACAACAAAACTTGGCTTAGCCCATTCTGAGCTACATTCTTAATGAAGGATGGTTGTTGCAATTACTTTTTCAATTTTTCAATACGATCAAACTGTTTGAGGAGTTTAAAAAATAACACTTTATATCTTAGTTGCTGTTGTTTAATTTTCAGGTTAATTCTGATCAAGCAGGCCTATGATTGAAAGACATTCCAACTATGATTTCCTTGTCTTTTAGTTATTCAAACAGTGTTTGTAGGATTGCATTATCTAATGTGTCTTTCCCTCATGTAAGACAGTAGGATGCAATTTGAGAGAGACTGAGCTGCTGCTTCTACTGTTTCTAGCAGGTTGAGTGACTGCATAGAGCCTCTGGTGTTGGCTTAAGTACTGCTTGTCTTATGTTGGTACAAATCTCTCATTATGTCATTCATCATATAACAAAGTTTTGGCTAAGGTTTATGAACACTTCATCAGGAGTAGTTTAAAGCAGGCTGATTCTGAGAGGGTTAAACAAGAGGTCCACTATTTTCAAATATAGAAATTTAGGCCTCATGTAATTTGTTGGGGATAGAAAAAACAAACAAAAACAAAACAATAATGGTGGGAGGTGTAATTTTTGTAAATAGCAGATCAGCTGACATGTATTCTTTGGCATTTGGTGAATAGATCATTGAATGGGCTAAGTTTATTTAAAACTGTGTTTAAACTTTAAACAAAGGCATTCAGTCTGTGTAACCTTTGCAAAGGGCTAGTGAGTAAAGATGGGATTTAATTTAATTTGCACACTTAGCTTAAAACTAAAACTTTTTAAACTTCCTCACTGAAATGGCTGTGCCATCTATTCCCCCAATATGCCAAGTGCAAACAGTATAAATGTCTGTCATATGAATGGCATGGCACTAGTTCCAACCAATGTCCTTTCCTTAAATAGTTTTTAATATAGAAATTCCAGTATTTAGTCATAGCAAAATAAATACCAAAGATAGGAGGTGA
>NC_068981.1:163099292-163104709 GCF_001194135.2 Octopus bimaculoides
TTTTTTTTTTTTTTTTTTTTTTTGTAAAATATAGAATAATAATGGTTTCTCACGTTGGCTTGTACTGGTAAAAGACAAAAAAATTACAGGTGGAAGTAGGGAAGAGTAGTAGAGTGTAGTCAAATGAATTGACTCCAGTACACAACTGGTACTTATTTATTGACCCTGAAAGGATAAGGAGCCAAAGTGTACACTGGTAGAATTTGAACACAATATCCACTCTTCATCCATTAATACTGTTCACTCTATCCACACTTCCATTGACCATTTCCACAATGAGTCAACAATTATCACTACACCCAACCATACATTTCTCACCATCATCATGCACTATGCCTACTTCTATTTTCCCATCTACTCCTGCAACTTAATTAACAGCATCCCTCTCTCATCATTACTATTCCATACTGTCTGCTACCCCCTACTCTACATCCTATTATTCAATCGCTCTCACCCTCTCTTCTAAAATTTAAGTAGTAGTGTGGTTCCTCTATAGTAAGAAACCATCTCTCATTTTTTTTACCCATCTTTTGCCCCTCGTCTTCAATCCCCAACAACTCTTTGATCATAACTCACCTTCAATCAAGGATATCTGTGTCACCTCACTCCAGCCAAAATTCAACTTTCTTGGTAACTTCAATATTCACTATACAACATGGCTCTCATAATCATCTTATATTCACACCACAGGTACAGAAACTGAATCATTTGCAACCTTCAGCTGTTGCTCTCTTTCTCTGTATGTGTGTGTGTATATATCACATACACACACACACACACACATACTGAAAATCATAAAGGTATTGAAATTGTGAAGATTTTTGGTTGCTAACTGATGAGGATTGAGCATGTCTATGTCCTTTGTGTGTTTTTTGTTTTCTGTATGTTCCACTGTCATCTTTCCATTCAACAGCTTACTGTCTATCGTCTATCTATCGATAGATAAGTAGATAGGCAGACATATACATATTTATATATATATATATATATATATATATATATATATATATATATATATATATATACATTTATGCATGCATGTGTATATAAACACACACACACACACTCACATATATACATATCATACATGCATATATTCATATATACCCGCACATATTTATGCATACATACATGTGTGTGGGTGTAATAGCATTCACATTCATCATATTTGCAACATAGTAATGTTCTACTTTGTGAAAACATGATTGAGCAAGAGCATGTATGTTTAGAGTGAAGTACATTTTCTACAAGTCTAATCACCAGCTCTGAAAAATCCAGTAACCTCTGGCCATTGTGTGTTTGATAGATACAAGGAGGATCTACTTAACTGTTGCTACCAAGTTGGTTTTAGGAAGCTTAACTTCTTCAGTGGTACCCATAGTATTGGGACACACTGAAGATAAAACACAAGACATATAGCCACAACCACACATAGTTACACACAGTAACACACACACATAGCAATATATGGCGGTATAACTACACACAACTACAAATCTACACAAAACCATATTTGTAATTTCAGATAAACTATTAGCCATATTACACACATATGACCTCTCTTACACACATATACTTTCATCATTACTCCTACACATATAAGCATCAGGTACCGTTTAACTTTAATTATATGTTCAAAGTGAACATAAAAAAAAAAAAGAAAAAGCCCCTATTCTCATACCAATACTGCACCTTGGATGATTTCTAAACTAAGAAAATATTCCTGCAATATCACAGAAAATGTGATAGCAGTTCAGCAAAAGAGATCCAATAGAATAAGTACTAGGCTTACAAAGAATAAGTCCTGAGGTTGATTTGCTTGACTAAAGGCGGTGCTCCAGCATGACCGTAGTCAAATGACTGAAACAAGTAAAAGAGAGTATGAGCAGTATTATCTGTTTAATTACTGATCGTTATTAATGGTATATATATAATGGTCTCATCTCAACCACAGCCAACCTAAGCTGGTTTCAGCTGCCATACCTATCTGCTTGGTGGCTTTCTTCTGACGTCTGGATTCCAAACAAGTCTACTATTGGAAATAGTATACAGGGAAGTCAATAAAATATTCTACAAATCCCTAACAATAAATAGTTACTATGCCATGAATTAGTTGATAAAATCTACTTCAGTAGTTAAGTGGAATTTCATTCTTATCAATTCTGGAATGATAAAAACTCCATGGCCTACTTAGCAACACGCACACACACACACACACACACACACACACACACACAAGACAAGACAAGCTTCTTTCAGCTACCAAATCCACTCACAAGGTTTTGGTTGGTTCGGGCTTAAGTAGATGATACTTGCCCAAGATGCTATACAGTGAGACTGAACCTAGAACCATGTGGTTGGGAAGTAAATTTCTTCCCACACAACTACATCTTTGCTTATGATGTCTTTAATTATAGATCTGCTTGAACAGAACTGACCTGGAGCTCAACAACAGTTTCTTTCATGGTTTAATGAAAATTCTATAATTGCAAGTGTAAAAATATTTCTACCAATGATTATAAAGATATCAATGACATTTTTGTATTTCATTTTTGGCTTAGCTAACACAGCAGAACTGTCACAGGTGAAGAATTGATCGACAATTAGAAGAGACTTGTTGAAAAGGCTAAAAAAGTTATATAGATAAATATATATCATATATAAATATATATGCACTATAAATGCATACATTATAAATAATACACATACATACACATATTTCAAGAGCATAGAAAAGCAAAAACACTAGTAATTAATTAACTTTTAAACAAAAATAATACCACCACCTGTTGCCTGAAATCAAAGTAACTGTGTTTGTGTTTTTATGTATGTATATGAAATACAAAAAAAAAAAAAGATTAATAAAAATATGAATTAAAAAAAAATCAAAAACAGTGAACAGGAAGCACCTGTAATCAAATAAATGCATTTACACACCTGTGATACTGTAATACCACACTTTCTGGCAAGTTCTTCTTTTGCTTCTTCACTAGGATATGGATTGCTCAAGTGAGAATAAAAATATTCGTTAAGAATTTCTGTGGCTTGTTTACTGAAGTTTCTTCTTTTCCGTCTAAAATGAAGGATAACAACAAAAATGTGGTAAAATGTTAATAGAATGTGAGGAAAGATAGTCTGTGGTGTGGTAATTAATGTCGATTTTAATAAATATCCTGTTAATAGAGAATTATTTCTTTCTAATATAGACAAGTCTATAAATTGGGCTGGTAGGAAGCAGGGAATAGTCAATTATATCTCCCTGGCACCCTCTCCTCAGGACTTAACTGGCTTTGTGAACTCTTGTTGTTGGCACTCCGTCGCTTACGACGTCGAGGGTTCCAGTTGATCTGATCAACGGAACAGCCTGCTCATGAAATTAACGTGCAAGTGGCTGAGCACTCCACAGACACGTGTACCCTTAACGTAGTTCTCGGGGATATTCAGCGTGACACAGTGTGACAAAGCTGACCCTTTGAATTACAGGCACAACAGAAACAGGAAGTAAGAGTGAGAGAAAGTTGTGGTGGAAGAGTACAGCAGGGTTCGCCACCATCCCCTGCCGGAGCCTCGTGGAGTTTTAGGTGTTTCCGCTCAATAAACACTCACAACGCCCGGTCTGGGAATTGAAACCGCGATCCTATGATTGCGAGTTGGCTGCCCTTACCACTGGGCCATTGCACCTCCACTTTTGTGAACTCTAACCTCAAAGAAATGAAAAGATAAACAAACACAGCAGAATTTAAACTCAAAATCTTATGCAAAAAAAATTATATAAGTAAATGCCACAAGATAGTCTTATTTGTTGTCCTTTTAAGTCTAGCACTAAAATATTTTAATAATCGGTTCTTTATTTACAACAAAAGCAATGAATGAAGAGGATGGGATATTATAAAGACAGGTAGTAAAAATCATTGAGGAGGAGGGTTACGTCAAGTGAGAAGGAAAATATGCAGGTGTTGTAAAGGAAAATATATAGAATATTTTCTACCTCATTATCATCATTTAATGCCTGGCTTCCATACTGGCCAGCCAGGGCAAAATAGGGCAGTCTAGCATTCTCTAATGCACTTCAACATGAACGCAAGTGAACCTTCTGATTTTGATTTCTGAAGCAGAAGGCAAGAAGTTTTGAGAGGATGGTGTATTGTCAGTCATATCAACTTCCAGTGCTCGACTGGCAGTTTATTTTATTGGTCCCCAGAGTAGTTAAAAGTGTAAACTTCCATATAAAGGGACATAGCTCTAATTAAAAGCAGCATATTTGTGTGTGTGTGTATGTGTGTGTGGTAAGAAATTGGCTTTCCAGCCACATGGTTCTGGGCTCAGTCTCACTGGATGGCACATTGGGCATTTTTTTGTTATAGCTCTGGGCCAACCAAAGCCTTGTGAGTGGATTTGGCAGAAAGAAACTGACAAAAGCCCATTATATACATATATATCTGTGTGTGTGTCATTGTGTTTATGTTTGTCCCACACCATCAACTGAAAACCAGTGCTGGTTTGTTTTTGTCCTCATAACTTAGAGACAATGGGGTTGATTTGTTCTAAACCGTTCAATGCATTGCCCCACATTGACTACAGTCTAATGACTGTGCATTCCATGCTAGCATAGGTGGGACGGTAACACAAGAGCCAGCTAGGCCAAAGCCTGCACCAGACTTCTGTGACTGTTTTGGCTGGATTTTTACAGCTGGATGCCCTTCTTAACACCAATGACTCAGCAGAATGGACTTAGTGCTTTTTATGTGGCACAAGCACAGGCAAGGTGAGTAGTGCTTTTTATGCTGTACAAGTGAGGTCAGTTTTGGCAAGGTTTTACAGCTGGATACCCTTCCGAACACCAACCACCTTACAGTGTGAACTGAGTGCATTTAAGTGGCACCTGCACTGACAGGGTCACCAAGTACTTGCAAGACAAAAACTTTTAAGAGGGGAGGCAGCATTGGAGGAGGTTATGATGAAAAGTTTATAGTGAGACAGATATAGGTGTCTTGCTGAAGAGGAAGTACATGGTTACCTAGCCAAAGAGAGAAAGATCAGGGATGAAGACAGAAACAGGAGTGTGACCACAAAGAAAATACATGGTTGACCAGCCTGAGGGAAGTACAGTAGAGGAGAGAGAGTGAGTGGGAGACCGCAGGATGGAGATGGTAGTAAAATGCTGGGCATGCTCACAAGGAAAAGGGATTAGAGTATAAATGAGATGGTTGAGTAAAAAAAGAGAGAGAGATATAGATAGTGGCAAGTGCCAGGTTATACCCTTGAAGTTCAAATGCCATAATATAAGTAACAGGATATTGCAGAGGGAGCGCAATTAAAGGGTGTGAGTAAATGGTGAAAGACCTGGGTATATATAGAGTAGGAGGGGCTACTGCCTAGCAATGCTACATACATACATACATATATATATATATATA
>NC_068981.1:163104736-163113379 GCF_001194135.2 Octopus bimaculoides
ATATATAAAATAGATCAGGATTCAGGTGAATCAGGCACAGGTTCCGAGAGGGGTAAATAATAAATAACAACAGATAGATAATGTGTCAATTCACTACAGCTGTTTCCAATGAACTTTTAATTGATTAATGGAGACATTACATCATTAGAAAAACCTTTTTTCATCAGGTGAATGCATGAACCACAACATGGTTTTTGAATGTTGTGGTTCATGTATTCACCTGATGAAAAAGTTTTTTTTTTTTTTCTAATGATGTCTCTATTAATCAATTAAAAATTTGTTGGAAACAGCTGTAGTGAATTGACACATTATCCACCTGTTATTTATTTATATATACTTGATCAATTAACAGTTGAATGAGTCATACTCATGTCATACTTTTGACAGAATCATCCAGGTTCACCAATTACACTACACTGTACCTATAGTAAATAGACTTAACCCTTTAGTGTTCAGATTACTCTGTTAAATGTAATACTTTTTCACTCAAATTGTTTTGAATTAATCATACATTATCTTATAGCTTTGAGGCTTCAATGATGTGATTGTTTATTTTTGGAATTTCAATGTAGGTTAGGTGTGAGAGGCTAGATACTGCCAGTTTGAACATAAAACATGTAGAATATCTGGGCCAGATATGGCCAGTTTAAACACTAAAGGGTTAAAACCTGCTCAGGCTACACTTGTCTAGCAGTAAATTGTAACTACCGAAGCCTCATACAAAGACTTTTACCTGGCAAGTTTAAGTTATTTCTTCACCCTCATACACATAATATTTTATTCAGAAAGCAATTTACAATACCTAACCTTCACTAAATGATAAAAAGGATGCAAAAGAAAACAGTGATTATTTATATACGTGTATCTCTACAATGATGCATATAAACACAGCTAATACAATGAGACATGTCAAACCATAGACTGAAATAAACAAACATATATATGTAATTTTAAACACACACACACATCCATATAAATGCAGAAAGCTACCATATGATTAGAAGTGGGTATCAAAATAGTCTCATTATTTATACATAGTTAACTGCTGAAAAATAACAATGATTAAGTATAAATAAATAAAGCAGCTGGTCTAATCAAATAACAAAGGTTACTATTAAGGAAAGAATAAAAGATTTTGGCCGCTAATTTCTGATGAGAAACATGTGCACATTACAATCACAATTCTAAAATCTGACAAAAATCTACTAATTAATAGTCATGTAACACGCACACACACAACATTCATTTTGCCATGCTAGTAAAAGATTAAATGTTTTATTTAATTGATTTTACAATTAGATGGTCATCCTTATGCTTACTAACCATACTACTATAAAATGCTTGAGCCAGTGAGAAAGCCTCTAAATAGTTGTGTGACCTGCTAGAAATAGCAGCTAAATCTCTCTCATATGACACTACCCTATATATAAAAAGATAAGGACACAGGATAATGTAGTCCTTGACACATACTTGAGAAACAAAAAGGAAGTTATGTTCACACCTGAAATGCCTTAGATTAGAAGTCCTCTCAATGAGATCTTTATCTGAACTTATAAACAAAAACCACAACCACAAAAATGGAAGTGAAACTGAATTTTTTTTTCTTTTTTAAATTTACACTGCTTCTATCAAATTTTTTTTTTGTTTTTCATTTTTAAATTTTCACTGCTTTTATCATTTAGCAAACAGGGCAACCACTGTTATAGGCTTTTCAAAGGATCACAATATAATGACTACCACAAGGTTTAGTCCTTGTAGTGGTGGCTTATGTGCCTTGATGACCCCGAGAGCAATGCCAATGGAGCAAAAGCTCTTTCTAAAACATTCTTTGCAGGAAAGGTCAAATGATAGACTAATGTAGACTACATCTTCCCAGAGGTAAAAATAAGTTTGCATTGTGTTGATATCCCTAAAAAAGTTACAGAGGCACCAATGAAAACTCAACCAACTAGGCATAGGAGAGGAAGGCTTTCCCCCAGGAAAACATGAGACAGTTGAAAAAAGCAGAGATCCGGTTGAAGAGAAGTAGAGAACTCAGCCCAGGATCAAGAACAATGGAGAAAAGTTGTTGATGGCCTATGATCCATAGAGAGTAAAGTGCTTATATAATTACCAAAGTAAACTCTTGATCATGGTGTGTAGTCCAGCATCATCACTATTTAACATAAAGAGAGAGACAGAGAGGGCCTCAACACCTATTTCAATCACTGTTTGTAATTTCTAAACATTTGCAAATACAGATAAGATCTAGGATCCAAATAAACTGGTGATGATGTGTATAACTGAAAGCTAATCAATCCATAACAGTTTGTTGATAAGAGAATAAATTACAATGGCTAATTTTCCTTGAGAACAGAACAAAATCTAATATTTCAGACATTTGTATTTCCTTGGAGGAAAAGAACATATGTACACCAATAGCATTTCTGAAAATATAGATCTTCTGTTTTTTTCTCCCTCTTTTCATTTGCTTTTTCTCATTGTTTTGCTTCATTTCATTTTATGCATGTGTTTTAAGAAAGTTTCATTTGATTTTGTTTTACTTATGCTCTCTCTCTCTTTATAACAATATATATATATATATATATATATATATATATATAGGTGAAGTACATTTGCCACTTAAATGTGGCTGACCCCTAAGGGTGGATGTTACTGTTGCTTTTAGCCCCAGGAGAACATCTCCTCCAGCTGGCTATCGACATACTCTGTGTTCGTACGTATCGCAGATCAAGATGGGAACGATAACTTCCCTTTGCAAATACAGACAGGACACAAATGTGTGTCGATAGCCAGCTGGAGGAGATGTTCTCCTGGGGCTAAAAGAAACAGTAACATCCACCCTTAGGGGTCAGCCACATTTAAGTGGCAAATATACTTCACCTTGTCGTGCAGTTACTGTTAATACCTCGTTCAGAGATTTAACATTGCTATATATATATATATATATATATATATATATATAGAGAGAGAGAGAGAGAGAGATAGATATATATATATTACGTATGTGGTGTCCCCTGGTGGACAGTTAATACAAAGAAGATAATCATTTCTTCAAACTATTTGGCAGGGTTTGAAGTTTAACCCTTTAGCATTCAGATTATTCGGTTGAATATAACTCACATTGTTTTGAATTAGTCATGCTTTATACTGTAGCTTTGTGATTTTTGTAGGGTAGGTGTCAGAAGCCAGATCTCACCAATTAGAACAGAGTATTTCACACATGAGATAAATGAAGACCTTTTTTTTCTTGGAGAATAGTCTCACTATGAGAAAACTGACTATCACCTCATGCACCATGGACTTCATCTGGAGGAAAAGGGTTTGACCAAAAATCAAATTGCTAGACATCTTATCACAAATCAACATAAAGGAAGCTTAACTATTGATGCATATGTAAAAGTTAAAGGTATCCCAAGATTATTAATTACTCTCACAGCATGTCAACCAGCATTCTGAACAGGTTAAATATAATTCTCTAACCTATATCCAGTATATTTGCTCTCTGTACTTCTATTACCATAATTATACTTCTTCATTTACATTTTGTTGGTTGCAAGAACGAAAGATACTATAGAGTTATCTGAATTTGTGTTGCAGACTAGTGTTCTTTGGAACACTACTCTATGACTCTCACAAATATGTGCCATTTGAGGGATAGACTCCTAATGGGGGTGAGTCCAAAAGTAAGGAAGCCAAGCAGATACACAAAATTCACATTTATTAGCATAGATTTCAAGTCTACTCAAATCAGCCCTTACTATGTTCTATAAGACAGATTGGTCATGGTTGGAAGGACTCTGGTTACAAATCTACTTAAATCAGAGATGACATGAAGCCAAACAACAATGGCTACACATACACACATATACACACACACAACAGTGCTTTGGCATACTGACAACAGTAATGGCATATGAGGAAACTTTCTGACTCAACACATCTCCATTCAAACTTCTGTAGAGCCACTCATGGTTGTCTCCACAAAAGAAACAAAACATTAACATCCAGAAGCCTCTAAATGTGTTTGTATGTAAATGCAATCATACATCACATAGTCAGAGAAAAAAGAATAGAGATGTATACTCTACTGCACACACACACACAAAATGAAAGAAAACATAAAAAAGTCAAATTATGCCTTTCATATACACAGAGAACAATATAAAACAGAATAATGAAAACAAAACAATAACACACAAACAAAACCCCGCAAATATGTAGGCAAATACATATTTGCAGAAATATTTTCTGGCAAGAAAATCCCAATGACAACAAATACAATAAAATAGAAAAAAAAAAGGGGGAAAAAATATATTTTAAAAAAGACCACATAGATACAAATAATACTACTACTATTAATAATAATGATAATAATAATAGACACCATAGATTCTAACCTGGCATCTAAAAATCTGGATCGTAATATCATAACTGCTTCACATGTGCTTTGTTTTAACTGCATCTCAATTGCAGCAAATTTTTTCCGAATTATGCTAACCATCCGTTCTATTTCTTTCGGAGCAATTGGACGAGTGCGACTTTGCTCCCGTAGTAAATTTATTACATGACTGGTAAATTCATTACACGCCTGCAAAAGATGTAAGAAAATAATGAAAATTAAATACAAAGTTTAAAACAATAAACATATAAAACTATAGGGGTAAATTTTAAAACTTTTTCATGCTTTCAAATTTGTGTATTAATTGAAAAAAAAAAAAAAAAAAAAGTAATGAATACAAACATGGTCACTCATTTTGAGGAATGAAAAACAATTGATTTCAACAGAATTAGAATTTAAGGGATGTAACAATAAGAAAAATTCTTTATTTCGGGGGCATAAGGCCAGTAAATTTTAGGGGAGGTGGGGCATAACATAACCCCCAGAATAATAATAATAACAATAATAATAATAATAATAATGGTTTGAAATTTTGCCACAAGGGCAGCAGTTTTGGGGGAGGAGACGAGTCAATTACATTGACCCCAGTGTTCAACTAGTACTTATTTTATCAACCCCAAAAGGATGAAAGGCAAAGTTGACCTTGGTGGAATTTGAACTCAGAACGTAGTGACGAGTGAAATTACACTGAGCATTTCGCTCAGTGTGCTAACAATTCTGCCAGCTAAAAATAATAATAATAAGAGTAATAATAATAATAATAATAACAACAACAATAATAATGGTTTCAAATTTTTGCCACAAGAGCAGCCATTTTGGGGGAAGGGAAAAGTTGATTACATCAACCCCAGAGTTCAACTGGTTCTTAATTCTTTGACCCCGAAAGGAAAAAAGACAAAGTCGACCTTGGTAAATTTGAACTCAGATTGGAACGACGGGTGAAATATTGCTAAGCATTTCATCCAGCATGCTAACGAATCTGCCAGCTAATAATAATAATAATGGTTTCAAAATTTGAAACAAGGCCAGTAACTTTTGGAGAGGGAGCAAAGTCAATTACATCAACACCAGTGCTTGACTGGTACTTGGTTTATCAACCCTGAGAGGAGGAAAAGCAGAGTCGACCCTGGCGGCATTTGAATTCAGAAAGTAAAGATGGACGAAATGCTGCTACGCATTTTCTCCAAGGTGCCAAATCCTGAGTACATATGAACAAAGTACTTTTGACTCAACTTGTAACAGAATTAAATAACAGCTTTGGAAAAGAACATATATCTATTTTCAGTGAGGCGAAATAATAGTAAAGTGATGTAAGTTGCTCTATCAAATAGAGGATTTCTTTTATTGTTCTCAATGGCCCATGACATTGGGGACAACACAAAGATCACAACGATGAAGTATACACCATCCTGCCCCAAACAAAAACACCAAAAAGAAGAAATGGCAAGAGATTTAGACTGAGTAAAAGGATGTACACAACAAAATAATAAAGACTCAGATAGATAAAGAGAAACAGTTACAGATTTTGCCACAAGGCCAGTAATTTTTAGTGGGAGGGGGTAAGTTAATTACATCAACCCCAGTATTTGACTGGTACTTTATTTTATCAGTCCCAAGATGTTGAAAGGCAAAGTTGACCTTGGTAGAATTTGAACACAAAATGCTGAGAGCCAGATGAAATGCAGCTAAGCATTTCGTTTGACACAATGATTCTGCCAGCTCACAGCCTTAATAAATAGATAATAATAATAAATTGCAATAAGGAATGATATCTCACATTGGCATTGGGGAGAAGGTTAGTCAATTAAATTGACCCAGCACATGCCTTGATTTGGCTGACTCCAGAGGAATAAAAGATTAACAGATAACTCCTTTTGATAATGAGGCACATGCTAAACTAATCTTGTTAACAGAAAAAAAAAAAGGTCTTTATGTTGTTTATTAGTTACAGTTCAATTAACAAGAGAGATATGCCAACAAACCATACAAAATGCTTTAGATTCACATTATCACGTGGGAAGGCTTTTACAGGAAGGGAAAGTTAAACACTTGAAAGATTTTGATGTAATGAAAATAATTTTTATATGAAATTAAATGGTAAATAAACAAATTTATAAAATAAACCCACTACTAAAAGATGAAAGAAAGAGGAGTAATCTAGTTATAAAAGGCAATTATATAGTTGAGATTGAAGGTGTAATTTATGAGATGATAGATAATAGCAATTTTAATATATGTTAACAAGAGCACACTTGCAGCATGTAGAATGGGGTGATGGGCAGTCTTATATTAGTAGATGTGCAACATAGCACTAAAATATCACACTAATCATGTATCCTAAGGAAAGGATAGAAGAATCGGGGGTAAATTATGTCAATAAGGGATGGAAGATGGGTATAGTTTTGTAGAGGAGTTAAAGTTGAGAAAGGAAACAGGTGATTTATATTATAGTTTCAAGGTAGAAAATTATCGTTAGCAGGAAACAATTATAATCATAAATGTAGACTCTCTGTACTCTTTTTCGTATTCCATGATTTCAAATTCAAACTTCAATTTCTACTTCGCCCAGTGAGGAGATAGTTACTTCCCTTTATACTGGTGACTATCCAGAGGGCTCAAAGAGTGCAAAATTACATACTCCTAAATTCTGCCAGCTTGCCACTTAATAATAATTCTTTTTAATTTTTGGCACAAGGCCAGCAATTTTCAAGGGAGTGAGTAGTTGATGAAACAATGAAAGGCAAAGCTGGCCTTAGTGGAATTTAAACTTAGAATGTAAAGCCAGAAGAAATGCCGCTAAGCATTTTGTCCAGTTCAGCATAGTAACAATTCTTTGCTTTAATAATAATAATAATAGGAAAAGTCAACCCCAGCAGCATTTGAACTCAGAATGTACAGACAAAATGCCAAAGCATTTTGCCCAGTGCAGTAACAGTTCTGCCAGCTTGCTGTCTTAAATTATGGATATATATGAAGAAAGTACTTTTGGATTATTTCCTAATTAAATACCTACTTTGGAAAAGAAGTGGAATCTATCAGTTATGCAGAATAACAAATGTTCAATTAAAGAAGACCATAAAACACAAGGTGCACCAGCAAGTTTTGAACTCATAACTTTGTGGTTCAGTCATATCCCAGTGTCTTAAATCCTAAAATCAGCTGGAATTCTAGTGTTATAAAATCTGATAGAATTTAGTTTGAATGGTGGCATAAGGTAAGAAATGGTAGAAGAACCATCTAAAGTAATTAGGACAATAATGACATGGAAATATCTAAAATGGAATATAGGAAGTGACTTTCATGGGAGAGGTAATGAAATGTAATTTATATCAATTCAAGCATAGAGCTAGTATGCTTTTATTCTTATAGATTATCTCATCTTAGATATCCAATTTCAGAAAATTCTAATGGTGCAGACTGCAGTCCAAATTCAACGGAGTGGAATATACCCACCCAACATTAGCAGTTAGCTAAGCACAATCAAATATCTAGTAATTCTAAACTTGCTTCAATTTGACAAATACTTTTATTAAAAGTTTTATATTTCGAAGGTTAGGAAACTTATAAATAATGGTTTGAAAATTTATGAAAGGAAAACAGAGAATAAAATTGCAAAGCCATCATATAATAATATTTATCTTTAACTATATTTGTTGCAGCTGGTTAAATTGATAGTATGTATACTTCTATATTTTATCCCTGGCACTGTGTAGTATTCAAAGACAGTTCATTTCTTAACAAGTACTTAAGTTGAAACAAGAAACAGCTACACTAATTCAAAACAGGAGCCAACAAAAGTGTTTTTAAATGCTAGAAACAGCAACCAAATCTTTCCCAAATTAAACTAAAGACTATCTTAAAAATGGAAAGGACTGATTAAATAATGTAATCACAGATATATCAAGAACGATGTGAAGGTCACAGTTGAAACCGTTTTTAATTTTTATTTTACATAGGGCTGCTTGATCAAACCTGATTTAGATGTGGACAAATACGTGTGGATATATATGTATGCATATGCCATGGAGTGAGACTGTATGTGAAATGAAGTGACTCGGGAAACATGTACATTACATGCGTGTGTGTGTGCGTGTGTATATATTATATACATTGCCAAAAGAGACAGCAGAGCTTGGTGTAGTCTTCTGATTTGCCAAACAATCCAATGCCAACATGGAAAATAGATTTTAAATGATGATGATGAAGCTATATATATATATATATATATATATATATATATA
>NC_068981.1:163113389-163119635 GCF_001194135.2 Octopus bimaculoides
TATATATTCATCTTCGTAACATTTAACCTTCCATTCTTGCATGGATCTGGAAGGGTTTATAGAGGCATATGCTTTTCCCGCAGTCAACCCCTACAAGGTAATATCTCCCCACAACCAGAAATATTTTTGAAAAATAGTGGAAATGAGTGACATTCATTTACAACTATCATGATATATCAAAACAAGAAGACACACACACACACACGTAATGGATTTCTTTTGTTTGTCAGCTATCAAATCCACTTGCCCAAGGTGCCAGGCAGCAGGACTGAAACCATGTGGTTAGGAAGCAGACTTCTTAACCACACAGCCAAGCCTACACACCCACACACATTACATATATATGCTATACTGTAGTTAGATAAAATGAGGCTCAATGGAGAGTTCAGCTATTGCATGGATCATCTTGATTTAGTAAACAAACTCAGATTATGAAGGGGAAGGATGTATGCATAAGTGTTTGAAGGTCCACATTTGTATGCACCATGTATTATATTTTGTGTGTGTGTGTGAGCCTATGTATAGATGTGTGAACAAGACCCATATCAAAATGATGGTCAATTTCATGCATTGCTGCTGGGAAGTATGCATTATATGTGTATGCAGATGTGTGCGTTTATGTGTATAACTGTGCATGCACATACAGGAGTTAGTGTGCCTGTGAGGATGTCAGCGGTAGGTAGGTAGCTGAAGAAGCCATAAATATAAAGAGACAAAGAGAAAACAAGATAAGCAAGAGACAGAGAGTATTAAATTGCTGTCAGAGACAGTAACATGTTCAGTGTCAATTCCTTTGATTGTATGTGTATTAGAGTATGCATATGCATATGTGACTATATGGCATGGAGATTATATATGTATGTGTGTGTGTGTGTGTGTGTGTGTGTGTGTGTGTGTATGTCTATGATGTTTGTCCTTCAGCACCATTTAACAGGTGTTGGTTTGTTTATGTTCCTGTAAATCAGCAGATCAGCAAATGAGGCTGATAAAATAAGTACCATGCTTAAAAAAAAAAAAAAAAAATGGAGTTGATTTGTTTAATTAAAACCCTTCAAGGGAGTGCCCCAGCATGACCATAGTCCAATGATTGAAAGAAGTTGTTTATCTATAATACATAAATATGTATAACATATAACACATATATGTGTGTGTATGTGTAGGTGTTTAAGAGACTGGAAAAGGATGCTTGTTCATTGGTTTGCCTTTTATGTTTATTGATTGGATTATGCTGTTTGTGTGTGCATATATATGTTTAATCTTACTGACTCAGCCACTCCTTTTATCTTCCTCTCTATCACACCCTCTTTCTTTAACAACTGGAATATTCATGTAGCTACTCTACAATAGGACACCAGTCCCTGTCACTCAATACCTCTAATCGCTCATCAACCGGCACAAAGCCAGCCCTCCTTCATTACTACGCGCTCCACCCAGCTGAGGTGGAGGGGTTTGTCTTGCAAGTTAGTGACCCTGTTTGTGCTGGGACCATGTAAAAAGCACTGGTGCTGATGCCATATAAAAAGCACCCAGTACACTCTGTAAAGTGATTGGCATTAGGAAAGGCATCCAGTCATGAACCAAACTATGGAGCCACCTCCAGTCAAACCACTGAACCCATATCAACATAGAAAAACAGATGTATGATGATGATGATATATGTTCTGAAATAGGTCAGCTGCAATGAAATTTCAATAGTACAAGTATGTGTTAAATACATGTGCACACTGGTGTGACCTCATACCAGCATAAGATATGCATACTTTTGTGCATAAAGAACATTTAAAGAAGGGATGAGAAGCTCTAGCAACACTACTGATGTTAATCTCATACATATATACTTACACACAACATTCATATTTAGTTAAATTACATGTATGCGTTTGTGTGTGTGTATTTGTATATGCATGTACATATACAAGTGTATGTGTACAGAAAGACAGACAGAGTTAAACATGTGCACATACACAAATAGTTGATACATTTGCCTTGCTATATAATATTTCTTACAATAGCGATAAGTATTTAGCTACCATTAAGACAAATTTAGATGTCTTCGAGATAGGAGAGAAAGTCTGCAAGTCTGCCACAACAATTGGTTTGATTGCTAAACTTACAAAATGGCAGCAGCTATTCATAACAGCATATTTAATTTAATGATTTAAGATGAATAAAATCTTAAATCTGTACAGTTTCTATAAGATTAGTGGATCGAAAGCTGTATGATACATGACTAGATAAACAGAAGAATGCTTATTAAGTCAGGGCTGAGTTCAAAGATAGGTTATGCACACACTTAAATTCTTTTCTAGATCTGCATGTAAGCAGCTTACTGTTAAAGTAACCTGCTAGCCAATAAGTACGATGACCGATGGGTCTGACACTACTAAGGAAACAGTAAAACTTGGGGCAATTGCTTTCAAGTAACTGAATAAATACCTTTTATGGTTGAAAATGTAATTGAACAAGCGTTCTCAAATGAATTAATGATGAAGTTATTGTTTGTGTGCTAATAAAGAATACAAGAAAGTGGTGTTATGTAGTAGGTGCCAGAAATCATTATCTGATGTCACATGGCTATCAATTTGGACGTTTTTATCATTTCTTTATCACTAGCTCTAGAACATTTTCAATAGTGTTTAGCATTTAAATTCTTCACTAGAAAATCTGTTTGGAATTACTGTTGTTGATGACTGAAGAAAATGTTAAAAGAATTATGTAAGAAACAAAACCCGGTTTTTAACTTTATACCTTAATAGTCAGGTTAGTTCTGACTAAGAATTTTAACCATGGCCAACCACTCAGGTGCTTTTACATACCATCAGCACAAGTGCCATTTGCGTGACACCGGGGTGCTTTTACGTGCCACCAGCATGGGTGCCATTTGCATGACACTGGTATCTGCCACAACTACGATTTTGCTCAGCTACAGTTTAACATTTCTTTCTTTTCTTGTTTTGATGATGATAGGTTGATGATGGTATGTTTATTGGACAATTTATTGTTACACACACACATATACATACAACCATGCTGGTGCACCACCGTAAGAGCTTCAATCAAACAAATTGACCCCAGTACTTTTTTTAAAGATTGGTACTAACTCTATCAGTCCCTTTTCCTGAACCAATAAGCTATGGGGATGTAAAGAAACCAATACTGATTGTCAATCAGTTTAATGGGGGCCAAGGCACAAATACATATTTTATAATATAAATATATAAAGTTGAAATTTATAGAAAAACAAAAGATGAAGACAGGTGTATGAACAACAAGCAAGTACATTTGAGTTTGACACTCAGGAAAATGAAAGTCTTTTACGTTTCAAGCCTACGCTCTTCAACAGAAAGGAATAAAAGAAAATAAACAGAGAGGTATATTGATACCATGCTTAATGTAGACACCATTCAGAACAGAATGTTGTTGTGGGAAACCACAACAACAACTCTCTAAATAAGTACCAGGAGCAAGCAAGTATACAATTTGTGTGTGTGTGTGTGTACTTGTGTGTGTGTGTAAAAGATAATAAAAAAGTGAGGGTGGGATCTGGTTTATAAAAACAAAATGATTATATTTTTGATTGAATATTGATTTATAACTTCATTTCTTTTATGTCAGTCAGTTTTTAACCCTTTTGTGACTATATTTCAAAGAAGAATAGACCGCTTTTGTGTAGTTTAATTAATTTTAAATTTGCTGAGTTTTGTAAAATAACTACAACTTTTTATATTTATTGGTATTATTAAGCAGGTATTTGACAAAGAAACGATAAATTTTTAATAAGATGAAGCCATATCCGTTGTCCACATTGATATGTACATTTTCCATACTGGAATTAGCTGAATGAGGCAGTATTCTAAGAAAAAACTTAATTGATTTAATTTTTTAATGTTTTTTTTTTCTTTTGCAAATAAAGTTTTTTTTTAAATTTCAAAAAGGCCTTCTAATGCTGAGACCACTAGCCCATGGGGTACATCATGAGAGATGTAGATGCATGTCACAACTGCATAAGCAATGTGAATGAACAGAGCCAGAGAAGAGATATATGCACAACAATTTCCGACAGTTTCTGTCTACCAAAGTTCACGCACATAGCATCAGTCAGTCTAAGGCTATAATAAAAGACATTTGCCCAAGGTCATTAAGATGACAAAAAAAAAAAAAACACATGATTGAGATGCAAACTTAATCATATAGCTACATCTGTACCTAAAGTCTATTAGCCAAGTGTATCCATCTATCTATCCATCTTCTCTGCAAGCATCATGAGGATAGAGTCCTCAGGCACCTCCGCCTTAGGTCCCATCAGAGGTAACCATCATTAGACTTTCTGGCTAGATTCCCGAACGAGACCAACCGAGACAATGGATATTATCCAACCATCTTATTCTTGGTCTATCCATTGGGTTTCCTGCTGGTTACCTCAGCTTGAAGAATCTGTGTTGTAATTCTTTTCTGGGACATATTAGTCAGGTAAGAATGAAATCTCAAATGAGATTGTTTTAAACATAAATATGAACACACTTGTTTAGCAGCAGAAGATAATTGAGTAATTAAGTGTTTTACAATAGAGGATTGGTTAAGAGAGTGACAATTTAGGACAGGTCAATTGGGACTGAAAGGATAATTAATATGAGAAATTATAGGGGAGAATTTACGAAAAAACAACAGACGAAGGCAGGTGGTGTAAACAACAAATGGATGTATTATTATAATGCTCGGGAATAGAAAAAGTCTTTAACGTTTCGAGCCTACGCTCTTCAACAGAAAGGAACACAGAAAGAAATAAGGAGAGAAACAAGGAGAGAAAAAAAATTATAAATTTTAGCTTTTACAAACAAATACATATATAAGCAAGGACCTTCTTTACCTGTTCATATTTTTCAAGTTCTGTATGATATATCTGTCGTATTTGTGCAAGCTTGGCCCTGTAATCTGAATGTTCAATCGCACTGTCGGGTTGGCCTGGACCACTGGATGCAGCCGCTGTTGCATTAGCTGCAGCCGATGAGCCACCTCCTTTCTCAGGCCCTGCAACACCTTCAGCAATCAACATGTTATCCAGTCTCATTAATTGAGGGTCTGCAGGTTCTTCTTCTTGTGTACCACGGATACTTAAAACTAGAATAGAAGAAAAAGATAAGGATAGCTGTTAGAATAGAATTCTCAACTTCAATGTGGTGGGTTATTTATAACAATAATAATGATTCTAACATAACCCAAAATGCCAAAGTTTCAAGTGGTCAATGTAGCATATAGTAAATGTAATGATTCACTCACTATATTAGTAGCACTTAATTTAACAATCACAGAAGGATTTCAAGCAGAAACAGTCTTTTCAGGATTAGAACTCAAAATTTTAAGTGACCTAACTGAACATTGCAAAATATTTTCAAACACTATCAATTCTGTGAATTGACTGCCATAGCAACACAATGCAGTTTCTATGATACTTTACTAGACTTTCTACTCTAATGCAATAGTAAGGATACTTATTTTAAAGCATAATTGATAAAAAATATCATTAGTTCACTTTATTGTGAACAGAAAGTAATAAGGAAGTGTCTGTAATTCAGTAGAGGACAAATATTGCTGAAGAGTTCAATCAGTGCAAGATATAGATGTACATAGGCATACACAGAAAAATATAATTATACATATTATATCATGAGCTTTCACAGTTTTGTTACTAAATTCAACTAACAAACCAAGCATTGACCTGAGGCTATAGTAGAAAGCGCTTTCATAAGATGCCATGCAGTGGGAATGAAAACAGACATGGTTGAGAAACCAACTTCTTAACCACATAATATTGGTGTTCAATGAATCACACAGTAAGCCATATGATAATAAATGTTTCAGCCTAGGGCAAAACTGACTGAGCACACATGCAATGAAAGGCATTCCTGTCGAGATCAACCATTTATTATTATTTTTGCACTGTTCAACTATTTAAATGCAAACACACACACACACACACACACACACACACACAAATACATACAAGCAAACCACCACTACCATCATCATCAGTCATTTTATGCTTGCTTCCCATGATTGTGTGTATATGTATACACACAAGTATATATATATATATATATATATATAACTACATACACATAAATACACAAACACACATACATGTATGTATGTATGCATGCATATATGTAAACATATGTATCTCTTTCTCTCTCTATTTATGTATATGTGTATATATATATATATATATATATATATATATATATATAT
>NC_068981.1:163120290-163122327 GCF_001194135.2 Octopus bimaculoides
AGAGAGAGAGAGAGAGAGAGAGAGAGAGAGAGAGAGAGAGAGAGAGAGAGAGAGAAAGAAAGAAAGCTAGATAAATTCAATTAGGTTTGTTATATCTACATGGAGCACAAAAAGAATACAGAATACATATATAAGAAAATATATATGTATATAAATAACTTATGCAATGTCTTATCTCAACAGCTGTTTCAAGAAGCCAAGAGTTGTGTAATAATCATAATTTGCAGGAGATATATGCAACAAGTTATAAGCATGCAACTGGTGACAAGTCAGATAAAGTTATTATAGCAAGTCCAGTTTCCATTATCAAAAGAAGATTGGCAAATATATATGTATAGACACACACACTTCTATACACTTGACAGGATACAACAGGTTGGAGGATTGTGTTGTGCTCTAAAGCCTGCATTGGTATACTTTCTTCCTTACATCACCCACTTCATAGTGTGAATTGGGTGCTTTTTTTTTTTTTGTCGTAGTACCAGTACCAGTGAGCTCAGCATATTACTCACAAAACTAAGATCTCCCACCTAAACTAAGTGGAGCTACATTAAGAAGGGAAGTAGGTGATGAAAGGTTGGCAATTAAAGGAAGGGGCTAGAACAGGTTTCTTTCTGTAGAATACATGGCTGCTCACATTATACAAGGGCGAGAGGGGGTAATTGATGTGGAGCTGGAAAGAGATTTTGTATGCATGTATATGTGTGTGTGTGTGTGTGTGTGTGTGTGTGTGTGTGTGTACAAAGACAATCTACATTTTTCTATAGATGTTTTCTGAAGAAAAAACAAAAACAAACTTTACAATAGGTGCATCAAGCATCAAGATGTTTTACTAAAAAATTTTCCTTCGTTTTCATTTTAACTAATCTATATTTCTGTTAAAATAATGAATGTTTGGGAGATAATTAATCAAAATAACGGCAAACAAAATAATCACACACCCCACCCACAAAAAAGAACATCACAAACAATAAAAGAACGACAGTCTAAAATATAAACTAGATAAATAAATGAATATATAAAATATTTGTATTAACAACTAGAAGATTCTTTTTTTTGTACAATAGGTCATGCAATGTTTAGCAGTTCCTTGAGTTATTGGCGAAATATTGATATCTTATCTAGTTTCTCTGCATTTGATTAATCTGATTTCATTTAGATTATAACGGAAGAGAATGGTGCTAAGAGAGGGAGTGAGTGGGGAGGAGAGAAAAAGAAAGACAAAGGGAAGAAGAGAGAGAGATGCAGAGAAGCAAAATGTCACTCATCATTCAATAAACAACAGAAGAGAAGAAAAAGAACAGGATTTAAGGTTTCTAAAGATATTTCCGAACTACAAATACAATTTTGACTATTGGTTTATACATGTGTGTGCGTGTATGTGTATGTGTGTGTATGTGTGTGTATGTGTGACAGTGTTTGTGCACATGTATATATATATATACATATACATATATATATATATATATATTTGTGTGTGTGTGAAATAGATAAGTGTATACATGTACATTCATGCAAATGGTTTAACCCTGGATAAATTTCTTCATTAACTTAGTGCACCTGCTCTTTGTGTTTGTGCGTGTGTGTGAGTGAGTGAGAGAGAAAGAGAGAGAGACAGAGAGACAGAGAGATAGAGAGAGAGAGAGAAAGAGAGAGTGTGTAGGAACAGGCATGGCTGTGTGGTAAGGAGTTTGTTTCTCAACGACATGGTTCTAGGTTCAGTCCCACTGCTTGGGCTTCTTGGGCAAGTGTCTTCTGCTATAGCTTCAAGCTGACCAAAGCCTTGTAAGTGGATTTAGTTGACAGAAATTGAAAGAAGCCTGTTATACACACACACATATATATATATATATCATCATCATCATCATCATCATCATCGTTTAACGTCCGCTTTCCATGCTAGCATGGGTTGGACGATTTGACTGAGGACTGGTGAAACCGGATGGCAACACCAGGCTCCAGTCTAATTTGGCAGAGTTTCTACAGCTGGATGCCCTTCCTAACGCCAACCACTCAGAGAGTGTAGTGGGTGCTTTT
>NC_068981.1:163122958-163125939 GCF_001194135.2 Octopus bimaculoides
GCCAGCAGGGGTAAGAGCTCTCTAAACTTTGCCCAGGCTATTCTTATTCTAGCAGCTACACTTTCAGCGCACCCACCCCCACTACTAACTTGGTTGCCCAGATAGCGGAAGCTATCGACTACCTCTAGTTTTTCACCCTGGAATGAGATAGAAGTTGTTTCCTGTTTGTTTACAGTCTTTATTGCACCTGAACATCTGCCACAAACAAAAACTAACTTGCTAGTTAACCTGCCTTTGATGTTGCTGCACCTCTTATGTGTCCATAGCTTGCACCGGGTACATCTTATAGAGTTACTACCTACTCCTTTTCTACATACTGAGCTGGGCCATCTACCTGACACACACACAAACATATATATATATATAAACATATCTTACTACCAAAACAATTTAGTGCTAACAAAAAGAAGAGCAGCTGTTCCAAAATCATGCCTCAAATAAATTCCAATTCAACATGTCTAGGATGAAAACAGAAAAAGAAAACATACATACATACATGCATACACACAACCACACATTTGTACAGTTTAAAAGAAAAAAAAATACAGGAATTTGTATACTAAATGGATACTGAAAGAAAATGGTGCACAATACAACTGGAAATAACTGCAAAAAAAGCCAAAAAAAATGAAGAATCACTTTTAGACTAACAGGAGATGCACACTTTGTTTAGCAGAGAAAAAAATAATCAGTCTGAGAAGGCCTCCTGAATTCACAGAACATACCCATGACAAAAATTAAATTATAGCCAACTGGTCAGTTCTACCCTTACAACAAAGGGCTAGCTTTTGTCCTATTTCAAGTAATCATCCCCCACACAACTCTTCTTAGAGGAATATATTTTCATGCATAGACATGCTTTTTCAAAAATCCTCTCCCTCACCATGTCTGTGTGTCTCTTTCTCTCTTTCCACCTATCCTTCTCTATACAAAAAATTCAGGTAGACAGTTGTCACTGGAATGCTGACACCTAGGATAATAGCTAAAGGAATCAATATAAAAGATATAACTCTGAAGGGCTTTAAAGGCCAACCTTGTTTTATGACTCATTTTCAACACAGGGCGGGACTAGGGGAGTTTTAATCCATGTTTTTTTTCTTCTTTTTTTAAATCTCTGTGACTTGTAAACTGGATTGTGGTGTTCTTACACTTCCAGTACAAAAGAGCTCAAGTTATACTTTTTTGGCTGTTATGAATACTGTGAGCGCACGCATACACTAACGTGTGTTTATACACATAAAATGATAAAGAAAGGTAGAGACATAAAGAGAACAGGTGGGTAGAGAAAGGGAAAGATTTATGTATAACAAATTGCACTCAAAATTTTGAAAGGGATGTAAGTTAACATGATGGCTATACAAACTATTTGTAAACAAACATCTGTCACTCCCCCAATAAATATGCACATTTGTTTTCAAATAAGTGTATCTTGTTATCAGTATCTCGTCTTTGTATCTATGTATTGTTTGTAATGTTACATGCAAGTTGCATGTTCTGTTTAGTTTCTTTGTCAACTAGCAATGATTAAAACTTTCTTTAATGTTTCGATATAATAAAAGAAAAAAAAATTTAATGTCTTGATATAATAAAGAATAAAATTCTTCAATTCTGGAAATACTTGGACCAAGAAATGCTTGAAAATTGTGTAAGAGTATATTGGTTGTTCTTTTATTGCCACTTTCGACATACACATACTTGCATTAATAAATATAAAGCTTCTGAAATGGAGAAAATTCACTGTTGCTTTGCTCTATAATGGTAACACATTTGTCATGTTCACAGAAGACGTGGGTTTCAGTCCCCGCATCTTTCTTTCCACTCAAAGAGTTTTTTAAAATCCAATATTCTTCAAGTGAATATTTATAACTTTATTTCGAGCTCAGCTGTTAAAAATCACACACACACACACACATTATGAGCCATGCTTAACCTGCTGTATTATTCAAACAGTTAAATAAGGAAGTCAACGTGAACTTTGCAGTAAATATCTTTGCTCTCAATAAAAACACTTGAGTTCCTCAATCAGCAAATGTTGCAGAGTTTTAAAATAATGACCTCAATTCAAAAACAGATCAAACACACAAATTCCCCATATACACACAACAGGCTGCTGGTTGACAGAGTAGCTAGAGTGCCAGACAGGTTTTGGAGCCTGACGATATGCCATAAAGCTAAGCCCTCTATGGACGGGAAACCGGCCTTCTCCAGCTAAATATATACTGCTTTACATCTTAGAGTGTGCTGACTTGGATGGATTCTTAGGACTTTTAGAACAAGAGATCAGGAAACCATGATGGTTCTCTGGAGGACACATGTCCTAAGCCACTTTTGACTATTGCTCTCAGCAGAACTTGAGGCAATCCAACGAAACTACACAAAGAAGATAGCCTCTATGCAGCATATAAGTTACTGGGAAAGACTCAAGAGATTAAAACTCTATTCCTTTAGAGCATAGGTGAGAAAGATATGCCATAATATACATCTGGAAGATCCTGGAGGGACTTGTCCCAAACTTTGGCATCGAGAGTTACACAAATACTCGAATCGGGTGCCACTGCATGATGCCAAGGAATCCAAATTTGCCATCAAGATATAGGACAAGATACTCCAACAGCCTGGGATTCAGTGGACCACAGCTCTTCAATATCCTGCTGAAGGAACTGAGAGAGACTTGTGTGGGGTGGATGTAGGTGTCTTCAAAATGAATCTGGACCTCTTACTGTCATGTGTCCCAGATGAACCAACTTCACAGCAGTAGGTGCAGATGAGAGCAGCAGTGAACTCCTTCATGCACTAAATGTCAATTTCTAAAAAGAATTAGTGAAGTAAAATTATGTAGCAACACCAAATGGCAGTGCCCCATCATGGCCACAGCTCATGAGCTGAAACTATATCAAATCAAATCATATATATACATACATACATACACACACATATACACTTATATATATATATATATGTATATATATATATATATATAT
>NC_068981.1:163131551-163133272 GCF_001194135.2 Octopus bimaculoides
TATATATACCTACATACATATACATGCACACACAAACACATATACAGAAAGAGAGACATATATATATATATATATATATATATATATATACACACACACATAGCAAGAGAAAAAAAGAGACGAAGATATGTTTGCAAATGCATGTACATATGTTTATAGACACACACACACACACACACAACCTTACAAAATTTCTTCTTTTTTTAGAAACTTGTCATCAAATTATTAATTACTTAAGAACTGAAAATAAATGCAAAATTTAATATTGATTACTTTTCAATTCAGAATGGAGAGAAAAGGTGGAAAAGATTAAGAAATAATATAAAATAATATAATAATGGAATGTGATATAGTATAATATAAATATAGTATAAAAATATATTGTTTAAATCAGTGAAAGAATATTCAAAAAAGATAATTGCTTTTCTTTCTAATTTTCTCTCTAATTTTAAGTTTTGCTTTATTGATCCAAATCTAAGCATGATTTAAATTGCTACCAGGATAATCTTAGAATGTGTGTTTGGTAAACTGGAGGAAAATAATCTTAATCCAGAGGTTTACTGCTATCTCTTGTGAATATTGCTGTAAAAATATCCTGCACAATCCAGGTGTTTGCTATGATAGAGGGAGGAGAGAAAGAGAGAGAAAAAAAGAGATAGAAAGAGTGAGGGATAAAATGCAGAGAGAGTGAGAGAGAAAGAGATGAGAATGTTATGCTAAAGTGAGTAAACCAACATAGTGGAAGAACAGCAGAGACAGCTTATAGAAAGAAGCAAGATGGTGTTGGTGGCAATAATGATAGTATGCTGCTGCTGCTTCTAGTAAAGGTGGTTGTGGAAGTGGCCCTGTAGTGGTGGTGGTGGAGATGGTAGGGAAGAGAGAAAGAGATCAGGAAAGATGTGAAGCTGACTAAGGGAATATGACAACTGTGCCAACACCACTATCAGCTACTGTGGCTTCAGACTTGTTTTGTGTATTGAAACACACCACACTGCTGACACACAGTGGAGAGAGAGAGAGAGAGAGAGAGAGAGAGAGAGAGAGAGAGAGAGAGGGGGAGAGAGAGAGAGAGAGAGAGAGGGAGAGAGAGAGAGAGAGAGATTGATATGAGGAAAAGGTTGGAAGGGGGGACAGCCAACAAGGGAGACAGTGACAGAGGCACATATCTGGTTGACATAAATAGTTCTCACACTTCAGTGATGTTTGCTTGCTCTAGCCAAAACTATCAACCACACAGACAAGTAAAGTCTATGGTGATGATATTTTACTGCAAAGCAAGAAGATGCAAATATATGTGATTAGCTTAAAAACGAATAATTAATAAAATACAAAGACAAATATTAACGACGATAAAAGCAAAGGAAGGAGAGAAACGTTCATAAAATATAAATAAACAGGGAATAAAATATAATAGGAATTTATAATAAATAATATAAAACTCAGCAATGAATGTCTAATAAATGGCACCCTGTAATAGCCTGAGAAGCATTTGCTTATAACTTGAAGGGAAATCAACTGAGAGAAGTAACAGTGGAGATTTTGGTATTTAACCTTTTGTTCAACATCAGGTTGAGAACTACAAGGTCACAACAGCCTGTCCACTGATGAAGCAATTGGACAAACCAGGAAGGAAGGGAATGAGTGAGTGAATGAATGAAGGAGGGAGGGAGGAAGGGTGGTAGTGGAGTGAATGGGCAATGGAAAGGGTACATGGGCGGGTG
>NC_068981.1:163133344-163134867 GCF_001194135.2 Octopus bimaculoides
TAGGGTCATATCGAAGGTTTCCCTTAGTTATAATTACATTATAGCAGGAATAATCTATAGAAACTGCCTGTTTTTAATAACAAATGCACAGCATATTTAGAATTTGGTTGGGGATAGATAATCTAATAACTTTGATAACGTGACTGTGTGTGTGTGTGTGTGTGCGCACGTGCATGCTTGTGTGTGTGTGTACATATGCCTGTGTGTGTGTGTGCATACACATGTATGCAGGAGGTTATGAAGTTCATTTTGCAAAAGGCATCTTTCCAGGTTTGATCTCACTGCAGGGGTACCCTGACTAAATGTCTTCTTGCCATAATCTTCAGTTGGCCAATGCCCTGTGACTGAAATTTTTTGTGTGTGTGTGTGTGTGTGTGTGTGTGCGCGCGTGCGTGCACATGCATGGTTGGGTGATTAAGGAGCTTGTTGTGCAACCATGTGGTTTGGAACTCAGTCCCATTGCATGACTCCTCAGGCCGACGTGTGCCTCATGAGTGAATTTGATAGGAAGAAACTGTGAAAACATGTCATATAAGTATGTGTGTGTGTGTTTGCACATCCACACTACTTGACATCTGGTGTAGGTTTGTTTACATCCTTGTAACTTAGCATTTCAGCAAAACTGAATGATAGAAAAAGTACCAATCTTAAAAAATAAATACCGGGTCAATTTGTTTGATTAAACCCATCATGGCTGCAGTCCAATAGCTGAAGCAAGTAAAAAGATATAAGTATGTATGGGTATGTCTATCGGCTAGATGTCTGATGTCTATACACATCAGTGGGAAAACTGGGGACAGGACAATGCTTTTTGAATGAAGACCCTTGTAATATTTGTTCTGCCCTAAGTTATATAAACACTTGCTAGTCACTCTCATCATCAAAATTGCAATGGACCAGAAATTGGTATGTTGAGAAGCTGTAACCAACAACACTGTTGTTTCTGAATTTGGTTATACAATAAGACAATGTATTTGTTTGGATTAATGATAATAATAATGATTTCAAATTTTGGCACAAGGTCAACAAGCTTGGGGAAGGGGGCTGGTCAATTAGATCGATTCCAGTATTCAACTGGTATATTTTCATTGACCGTGAAAGGATGGAAATGCAAAATCTGCCTCAGTGGAATTTGAACTCAGAACATAAAAGACGGATGATCTGCCGCTTAACATTTTGCCTGGCATAGTAATGATTCTGCCAGCTTGCCACAATAATAATAATAATAATAATAATAATTTGTTCGTTTTATTGGCCACAAGGGCTAATATCAATTAAAGACATATAAGGACAAAGACAGGACGAAGGTTACAAAAGGTTTTGTCCGAAAAGGTAGGAAAGTTCGTCTAAACAGGGGAAGAAAACGGAGAAAGATATAATAAATAAATAGATAAATAAATAAGTAGAACTCCCAAAGGGGGAGGCGCTTCGAAAAAGGAAAGGTTACACGTGGAAAAACCCATAAAACCACGGGAGCCTGGTCAGAAAAAATAAGAAAGGGGTATAGAGCCCTTTCTCCTTTT